>NW_010129934.1:0-1478 GCF_000699245.1 Pterocles gutturalis
AGCCCAAATTTAGAAGAGAAGACTTTTTTCCCCAAGATCAGTGATCTTTGGTTACATCATGGCCAAGGCTTATTCCCAGTTTCCATTCCAGCATCAATCCAACAAATCCAGACTTCAATGGTGGGTTTAAACAAGCTTCAAGCATGAGAAGAATGTCTTTATTAAAATATTAATATGTAGGCTTGTACCCTGTGCAACTTGGTTTTCCAAAACATGACTTATTTTTTCTCTACAAAAATGAGACTGTCCCAGAACTAGTCCAAAAAAAAAAAAAATATGAAAGGGTTCACTGATGCAGCTGGTAATCTGCTCCATTCTTCTGAAGTGTCTATTGTGGTATAAAACCATTACCTACACTTTGCAAAAGATGTAGACAAAATTTATTTCTTCTTCATACAAATATGGAAAAAACCTGAGGTTTTTTTTCACAGAAAAATGAAAGCTTCCTGCTAAGATATCTCTTTAGAATAGGTCTCCTGAAACCATCTTAATTTCTTGCATAGGTATGTAACAATCAAATATTATTTTAGTTGGACAGGCAAGTAGAAATATCACTTGGAAGTGAAAAGAAGACAAAGAGTCTTTCTTATCATACTACACTGCTAAGCTTAACTAACCCATAATTTTACAGAGTAGATAGCAAAATTAATAGTCAATATAGTCCAGGTGGAAGCTTGAAATGCATGGAGGAGAACTAATCCACAGTGGCAGCTTCAGAAACAAGGTGCATGAGAGGAAGTGGACATCTGACACATGTATAAACAATTTCTGTGGGCAGGTACTGACCTACACTACGCAGTTCTTCATTTGCCCATTCAAAGAGTTGTACCTCTAAGTCAATGAAGCTATTCATGAATTAATTTTCCAGGTCTTCACTCGTTTGGTTCTCCCCTCTCAGTCACAGTTTACCACTGGAATTTATTTAATGGGCATTGAGAGATATACTTAACTTGCAAGCAAATAGTATAAAGCATTTAACTAGCTCTAATACACATTCTGTGAGAGAAAAAAATAGTAGTTGAGAAACAACTCCAGTCATATTGGACTTTAAAGCCCTTCCTCTTTGAAAGCTGTGGCTTTTAATACCTGGTCACAAATGCAAAAAAATCCCCAACACTTTAATATAACTGAGCCCAAATTGAGCCAGGAGGACCAGCTAAGTAACTTCAAGGTCTCTTCCACCATTACTCTTTATGATCCTTTGAAACAACAGACTTGGAGTTCAGCTGAGTAGATATTCTCATATCTTTAAAACAATTATTGACTGAAAAGGAAAAGTTAGCCAGGAAAGTCTAAAGACTCATACATAGTTCAATCCCTGTCAAAACAGAGAAGGCAGAAAAACACAGAAGCAACTGAATTGAAGAAAGCAGAAGGGCTGCATAACCTCACTAACTCTCAAGCAGCTTCCGTCCTGGTGGTGGAGGTTACTAAGCCTTCTTCTGCTTAACCTTCTGTCTTGGTGTCAGGACCACCAC
>NW_010129935.1:0-4036 GCF_000699245.1 Pterocles gutturalis
ATTAATTATTTATAATATTATATGTTATTTAGTTATGACAGCTGACCATTGTCAGCCTGGGCTTTCCTGTGGAGCAATGGGATCAAAAGTTCTCTGAAGGTGGCTGTTTCTTTCTGAAATAATGAAGGATCTTGGGTGATCGGGATCCTAATTTATGCAAGCCAGAAAAATACCTGAAGTTCCTATATCCAGGCCGTAGACTGAAAATATGAAAAGGCATTACTGCCATCCTGCCATTCATTCATTATTTTATCTGTTTAATTTGGTCTTGAACCATGACTGGACAGGGATTGAACCAAAGACAGGGATAGAACCAAGACTGGACCTGTTGGAGCAAGTCCAGAGGAGGGCCATGAAGTCTGTAGCACCTCCCGTATGAGGACAGGCTGAGAGAGCTGCAGTTGTTCAGCCTGGAGAAGAGAAGGCTCCGGGGAGACCTTACAGAGGCTTTCCAGTACTCAAAGGGGGCCCAGGAGAGATGGGGAGGCACTCTTGATCAGGGAGTGGAGTGATAGGACGAGGGGTAACAGTTTTAAGCTGAAAGAGGGTAGATTTAGATTAGATATTGGGAAGACATATTTTACTGTGAGGATGGTGAGGCACTGGAACAGGTCGCTCAGAAAAGCTGTGGATGCCCCATCCCTGGAGGTGTTCAAGGCCAGGCTGGATGAGGCTTTGAGCAACTTGGTCTAGTGGGAGGTGTCCCTGCCCATGGCAAGGGGGTTGGAACTCGAAGATCTTTAAGGTCCCTTCCAACCCAAACCATTCTCTGATTCTACAATTTTCCTTTATCTGTTTGTGCAGTATCTATAATACACATAATGATAAGAAACAAAATCCAGACTGTAGTGCTAAAACAGAGGACAGACAATTATTCTCCCATCCACATTTCATAATTCACCGCATATTTCCATTCCAGTTAATGGAAATAATTGTATATTGATGGAAGATGATAATCCAAAATCTTACAATAGAGGAGACAGAAAAATCAAAGGGAAACTTGCAGATTCAGCATCCTTATTGCAAAATAATAACAGCAGAGCACATATTTTACAATAATATCTTATATATTCTTTTAAATACATTTCATTAACATGTTATTTGCTTTGGATTCTTGTATTTAAGAAAAAAACCTCTTAACCAGCACTTGATGGGAAATGTGCTGCAGGAAGAGTCATGATGCTATGGTAACAGAGCTGCATGCCTGCACGAGCCGCACTGATGTGAGAGCTGTGAAGCACCGGCTTTGCTCCTGTTGAGTTCAATGGGAAGAACCTCCTTAATTTTGAGTGTCATGAAACTGCTCCTTTTGTTTCTATGTCAATGCAGGATAGTCTTTCTCCAGATAATTTCCCTTTCCTCTGAAATTTTTAAGGGAGCATGTGCACTAATTGACTTCTCTGAAAAGACCACATTTATTCAGGATTGAGCACCCAGATACCTATTTTTACTTTAGCTGCATCTTAAATTTACTCATGTTTCTATTACCTTACTTTGCATATAGTCCATGAAATGTAAAGAACTCAATATATATGCTAAAGATCTGAAAAAGCTGTACACGACTTGCCCTGTATTTACCAAGTGGCCAGTGGCCTCCTGAGCCTGCATTTTTGAGCTCTGATTTCAGGCACCATAATACGTTTGTACCAGCCAGATAGCAATTCCTTAATATTAAGCTTCAATGATCACTAGTCATCTCTGAAAATGTAAGCTGCTGACTGTGTGTGTGGAAGTGCTGGTGGGATCAGGGTCCTGTGGTGACTGACAACAGATATCTTCTGAACAGCCCCCAGACCCTTAAGGAGATTGCCTGACTTGAACTATAAATCTCTTCAATTATTTCTCAATCTGCACTTACTGTCAGACCCTGAAATAGTTTTACTGAAAACGAACAAACAAACCAACCAAAGTTGCTAATTTTAAATTGATTGCAAATGCAGCAGTACAACTAATTATACCTAATGTCGTAACTCCACAAGTGGGTCACAGCAGAGAAGGGAAAGTGTATCTGGCAGCTCATTGTTTCTAGAGTAAGTGGGAGGTAGATTTAGCCTTTACTTTAGGAGTTTAATTTGGGCACTGTGTCTCCAGAATTTTAGGGGAGGGATTGACGACTCTTCCTAACTTCTGTATCCCCGTGGAGAAAGGTGCTTTTAGGTAGAGACCCAGCCCACATGGGAGCCTTGCTCCCTACACCGACTGGTTGGGGAGGTCTGAGGGGCTGCAGGGGCCCTCCAGGCCATTGTAGTGGGGGGATCATGCCTTCCACCAACATAAATAGCTGTAGGGGCATGAAAGGTCCCATAACCCCGTTGGGTTTGGTCTGCCTGGACCTCTTGTGAGGGCTGTGTGCTAGTTAGGGCACTTCTCCATGGCTGCAGGACTTGCACAGCTTGGGAGGGATTGAACTCTGACACCCACATTTTAGGAAAGCATTGAACCCACCAGAATAAGGAATGCACTGATGAAATGACTTTTCTTTTGAGTGTGATCCCCTGCACGGGAACCCATGAGCCACATAGCCTCATGAAGCCCGCAGAGGAGCACGCCTGTCTGAGAACGTCTGCTGTGAAGCAGGCAGCTGGGGCCCTGTTCCCAGCCTGGCTTGCTTTTCATCCATTTGTGATCCCACACAGGCTGGGAAGCTGGGTCCAGAAGCCCAGCAGAGGTGAGCAGGGGATAAAGCGTAACTTTATCATTGCTTTAACACACTCCATTACAGAGAACCTTACAGCCTCGTGATTTTAAAATTGCTCTAGAGCTGTCTTTCTTTCATCTTTTGCCAGAGAAGATATTAATTGTGGTTCTCATTTTTCCCCTTTAAAAGAAGAAGCCAAACGGAGACTGTGCAACTAAAACTATGGACCTTAAAAAATGAAGACATAGCTATTGAACAGATGTAACAGCACTTCAGTAAAGATTGCCAAGAACATGAAAACCAGGCCTGCCATAATACTGGAGACAGTAAAGAAACAGGATTAATCTTTTTCAGATAAATTCTTTGAAGACATTAATCCCCTTTTTGCTTGCAAATTGGCCTGCAGGCAGCAATAGTACTCAGGGTATAACAGCGACGTTGTCCTCAGAAGCAAAACAGTTCAAAACAAGTGTATACACATTCCAACTTCAACACAGCAAGTGTCAATGCAGAGATGCAAGACAGTTCATACAATTTCCTTCAAGTGTTTTTGCATGTTATTAGAGATCAAAATTTGGGCTCCAAGAGCTTGGTGGGACTTTCCATTCGCTAAAAGTTAAGCAAGTTCAAGAAGTGTAGTAAGAAGTGGACCCATGTAAAGATAAGCATATTATAGGGCATATTGAAGATATTTGTAATGACTTTCAGCCCTGCCCATGTTTACGGCTAGGTCCTACCTTTGCTGTCTTTAATACCCCTCCTGCACCTCCCTCATTTCCCTCATCTCCTCCTGCAGTGCTCAGGCAGACATTCCTCTCCTGCATTTCATGAGTGAGAAGCCTAGAAGCAGGCATTGTGGGGAAGAGTACTGAGGTACTTCAAAAAGTCACTTAGAGAAGGAGAAGCTGAGAGCAAGTTCATCACTCAAATCTGTGTCTGATGTACTGATCTAAAAATAAACCCTTACAGTCTGTGAGATGCAACAGTCCATTACAGCCTCCACCTTGCCTTTGCTCACAGTGTCCTCACGAGTTATGGAGCAGCACAGAGTCAGAGAATTGTCTGAGCTGGTCACAGTAAGCCTGCCTATGCTCCAACAAGTAAAACAAACAGCCACTGAAAAATGAAGGCAGATCTTCATATGTGTGTGCGTGTGTGATGGTTCAATGCAAATAGTTGTCTAGACAGCAGCCTAAAACAAATCAATACCTGTAATAAGCCTCATCATGCTCCAATAACTGCTGCAATCTGCATGAAAAGACTCATGCTGGAGTAAGAAGAAACCTGTGCTCCTAAGGGAGAAGGCACTTAAGAGTAAAATCTCATTATGAGAAAATTATTTGCTGAGGACAGATTAAGCCAGTTGTCAACTAGACAAAAGATGGGTGTGTGGCAGGG
>NW_010129935.1:4048-7087 GCF_000699245.1 Pterocles gutturalis
ATTGTCTATTAGGTGCAGCCGAGTTTGTGTTGTCATTGTTCAATGTAAGCAGCAGAAAACACTGCAGCTTTGCTTCTTTTCTGTCAAGCACAGCTACTTTTTAATTCCTTTTTCAGAGTTTGCCCACTGTTCTCACAGAAGAAATGAAAGACAGATCTTTTGGAAAATAACTGGAAAGATTATTTTTCTGTCTTTAAATATAGTAAAGAAGTACATTTCTGAGAGAAAAATGTTCTCATATTATAGTGCGGGATTATAAAGTACATTTCTGAGAGAAAAAATGTTCTCATATTATAGTGCGGGATTTTTTTCCCAAATGTGTGGTTAGGCTATTAGAGATAAGAGCATTGATAATTTTCTATATAGATCTAATGGAATTGCTTTCTAATTTACATTTCAAAGAAGGGATTGGACCTGTGAATCATGCAAGAAAAGAAAATAAGAAGAAAAAGAAAGAAACCAAAGAAAGAAGAGTATCATATAGATACAAATACCTCCTGGAGTTGCCCTGGAAAGCAGAGTGTTCACAGCACACTGTCGCTTCACGCCTGACAAATGGCAATTAAAATGCAACAAATTTTGACCGCAAGCATGCATCGTGTGTTCCTTGGCTGAGTGTGAGGGTTTCAGATGCTTTTAATTATTGAGTGTTGGCTTCACATTAAGTTAATGCCTCTTTACATGTGCCTCTGGTGAACAATTCTTCCTTGACAAACCCAGGGAGTAGACCCATGCAGGTGGAGCCTGACTCACGGTGATACTCGTGGGTCCCTGGGAAGGTAGACCTGATGTCCCTTGGGACCTTGCAGAACAGATAACCTCGGGCCACGTATTCTGCATCCAGTGGGACCCTGCACCTTGATTGCTGGGGGAGCTGGTGCAGAGGAAAGATTTGTATTCCCTCTGCCTTGCTCTTGCCACAGCGAAATAACTGAAAGCCACAGTGGGGAGGATGTCTGTCTCTGATGCTCTGCCTCCTGCCACCTGATCTCCCCGCCGTTCAGTCCCTCACTCTGCTTTCCAGCCAGCAGCAGGCAAGAGCCAGCAAGCCCCAGCCAGAAAGGGAACAGCCTGGCTGAGACAGAGTGAGTACAATGATTTAAGTGCAGAAAGTCAGACAGTTGTCAATGGAAAGGGAAAGAATTGGAATCTAAATCTAACTAAAAGAAGCTACTCAGATTACTGACACTAAATTGGATTAAAATTAAACCCTACAAGAAAGTCAATTGAAAGCAATAAGGAAGTAAGTCAAAATGACAGCAGAATGAGCAAGATGCTCTCTGAGACCTTATTCAAGAGAACCAGTCAGAAGTAGAATAGAAAAATTAACAGCCAAGCCAAATCAAAATGGCAGAAAAACAAAGGGAAATTGTAACAGATTAGAGAAAAAGCCCAAGGAAAATATTTTTGAGAAGGTTATATATCAGAAGGTTATAAATCAGAAAATGGAGGAAAAAATAAAATAAAAGAAAGAGGCAATTTTAATTATGTCTTAGAGCAAGAGAAATTACATGCCTGGGAATAATTTTTTATACCATGCTTTTGTTTACACAGAAGTAGACTTTGATTGACATGCAGATGTTGTTTTTCAGAAAACAGGCTGATTTTTTTTCCTTATATGTGCAGTTACAAAGCCTCCAAAATGCATGTGTTCTCATTCCATGATCTGAGAAACACCTTTTTTTCTCTCCTTCTTCTCTTTTACAGGTTCATCCATTACAGAAGGGCTGCCTCAGGCTGCAGGCAGCTGGAGCTGCATGCGTCCTGGCCACCTGCTCCCAGGGGCTGATGGCAGGGAGCCTGTCCCAGGATGAGGGAGCCTGTCCCAGGGAAGGCTTTACCTTTCCTCAGCTACACCTGCAGTACCACTGGATGTCACTGTTGTTTCATGAAAGACAAAATCTTACTGACAGCTTTTTTGACAGATAATGTTCAGTAAATAAATATATAGGTATTTACACTCCCTTCCCTGCAGCTGTTTTGCACAAGGGTGAAAATTACAGAACAACTGTGCAACCCCCTGGCTCTCACTCACATTTTTTATGACCATTTTACAGTGATTGTGTCTATGGGTCCTTTTGAGGCATCTTTTCCACTTAGGATTGCTTTCTGCTCTGGCAGATGTAGAGTGTGGCAGAGCTGCCATAATGCATTTCAATTGTATTTTTGATTTTTTGCTCCATTTGCATTATATCCTGGGAAATATTTTTACTCACCTCAGCTGGACTGATTGAAGCCATATTCGGGTGGAGGAGTGAGATGCCTGCGGGAGCAGCACCGTCTTCTGGTGTCTGTCTGCAGCCCTGGAGAGCCAGGCATTGCTGGAGGGCAGTGCTGTCTGTAAATCAGGATTACCCTGGAGGTGTCTGCTTCTCTCCACCATTACAGAGGAGTGTGCAGAGACTCTGCTGCTAAATCAAGCATGTCCTGTACTAAGAGGTAATGAGAAGTCCAGGCCCCATTTCTTAAAAAAGGAAAAGATTTTTTTTCCCCAGCCAGTTGCCTGAGGTGGTATTCAGCTAGCAGAATGAAGACATATAACTCTCTTTAAAGGGAGTGGAGAAGAACAGGCAATTCCAGGAAAGTGGTTCATCCCATCTGAAAGAACACTTCTAGCAGATAGCTCAGTTAAGTAAAGTCTTACAGGCACCTATTTATGCCCACTGACTGCAGGAGCCTTTGGTGACCAGCTGTAGGGCAGACCAGTCAGACGAGAAGAATCCTACCCGTTTTACCTGGTATAGGCGTGCCTCTACAGCAGGGTTTTCTCTGAAACAGCATGTAGATCTTTCCTACATAAACTTCACTCTGCTATTAAGCATCTTTGCACCAGCTTTCTACATATTTCCTTATCACTGAACATGCGAGAAAAGGCACATGGTGCCAGGTGACCCATCCCAAACCGCGCACTGGGAACAGCCCTGGCTTCTGCTTTCCCCACAGGATGGAGCATGGTTCAGGAGGGCCCTTGTTTGCCCCCATTGAAAACACACCAGGAGCTGATCTGACAACTTGGCAGCACGGATAAGTGGCATTCCT
>NW_010129935.1:7100-15185 GCF_000699245.1 Pterocles gutturalis
GGCTCCCAGTGACATTTTGTTGCTTGTAGTCTAGGTGTAAAAAAATATTTCCTGTTGGTGGCAGGTACATAAAACCCAGTGTCAGCACTGGTCTGCAGCTCCCAAAGGCTTATCTGGTATATCAAGGAAAATGAAACTTGTTGTCACCTAGAACAGGACATGAAATACAGTGCTAAAGAAGTGGTCCTCTATTTGCATTAAAATAGACTTGCTCTGTTAGCTGTTGTCCATCTCACACCCATATGAATTTCAAGAAACACAGCTGTAGAATTCTTTAAGACTTCAGTGACCTCAGCCAGCACGAATGGTCCATGCAATGGGAGAGCAGCTGTAGAGTTCTGTACAGAAGCAGAGTATTAGAGTCCAGCTCCTCTTAAGATGTCAGGCAAGTCTGAACAGCGTAAATAAGGAGAATAAGAAATTTCTGAGGGTTGCCTGAATCACTTCATGGGAGAGATCTAAAAGAAGAGGCAGAGTCTGAGAATTAAAGCTTAATTTTTCCAGCAAGGAGTTAACAAATTTGAGGCTGAAGGTCACAAACACAGGCTGGCCTAAGAGATTTGCCAATTTTAGTTAAAAATTATGACAAAATCACTAGATGGAATAATGCTAGTTGAGCAATTTGAATAGGAGCACTCCACAGTCCCTGCTGTTTTTAGCAGTGCTATTTTCATTCTGTATCCATAAATAAAGGATTGTAGAATGAGTGCCATAATTTAATAGGACACAGCAAAATGTGTGAATCATGAAAAGTTAGTTTCAGGGAATCAAAATGATTAGACATTTCCAAAAATGATGCTTCCGGAGTAACTGCTTGGAGCGGGGCTCCTCTGGGGTGTGACAGTCGATTCCCCATTTCTCCACAGCACAGACCACTGCCATCACCTGGGTCTTCAGGCTGCTGGTACCTACAGAGACAGATGAAGGAAACTTGTCTCCCCAGTGCATGCACAGACACCCTGTTTGCATCTTCTGGGTCTTATTTTGACTGCCATCAGCAGGCTTGTATCTGCCAGGTGGCCTAGGGCCCTCCTTGGAAGTGTGTGGTGCTCTGGAGTTCCAGTTCCAGTTCCCCATAGCTGCAGGTAGACTGGGCAGCTGAACGTGTCCTGCTCGTCCCACCCGCACGCTGCCCATTGGTGGCTGAGACTGCTGTGCTGCCTGCCCAGCGGCAGCCCATGTGCCTGACAGGCAGAGCTGCATGTAAATTATGTGTATAAGCAGCTCAGAGAGATGCTGCGAGGTGTGGGGCAGGCTGAGATTACAGCTCTCTGCCTCCTCGAGTGCCACAGTGGTTTCTTCCCCAGGTCTGGGGCTCCTCAGGGCAGCTAAAAATGTCAGTTTTTCCATATCCATCTTTATATGCATTTTCCCCTAACTTGCTGCCACTATTCCCATCACCCAACGTGTGACTAGTGATGTACAGAAGACGGAGCAGGCCTGATCCTTCCCAGTAGAGCTTGCATGTGTTTGCTTCCCGAGCTGTTTCATGGTACGCATCCCCATGGCAGCCGAGAAGATCTGATCCAGTTCACTCTCGTGGCTTGAACGCTTGGAGATTTTCATGGGCAAGGAGCCGAGAACTGTTGTCCTTTCACACTCCACAGCACGGGAAGGCTTGGAGAGACACAGCCTGCTCTGGTGCAAGGACTCAGCCCGCACAGAGGCTCCTCCTCGCAGCTCTGGGCACACCGAGAGCCAGGTGCCAGGGAGGCCTGGCCCTGCCAGGAGTGTTTTGGGCTGAGTTACGTGCTGAGCGGGAGTGAGAAGCTAACAGCATCGTTGTGTGGCATCCTTTCAAAAAGCTTTTTGCATTTGCTGTTATCTCCACAAGTTAAATGTATGCAAATTAAACACAGCTGGTAGCCGCTAAATAGGTATTTCTTGCCAAAAATATCCGCTCTCTGGGGTCTCCACGTCTCTTGCATTTGCAAACTGCATCAGATGCCACGTAAATCATTCTCCAGAATGTGCTGACACCGATACCAATATCAGGCAAGAAGTTCCCAACCCTTCACGCTTTTTCCCTTTAATCTTTTTTTTTTTTTCATTTTTTTAGGCTTTTGCTTTTATATTTCTAAGCAATTAATTTTTTGGCTCCCACATAGGATCAACAGGTGTAGAGTGACTGGCATGGTCCTGATACGCTCCATCTGGTTGCTGCTGATAAGGTAATCCTGTGGGCTGAGGGGCAGTATCTCCAATAAGCTTAAGAGGCAGCAGCCTAATCTATTTGCAAGAGAGAACAAGCCCTGCAGCCAACATTGTTATTCCAGGGGAACAATTGGGCACAGACAGCACTTTCACAGGCGTGGTGGGGAGGCTTTCGCCCAGCTATTTTTCCCCTGGGAGTGATGATTCACCCAGCTCAGCTGTACCTGCTCTCAGAAGAAGGAAAATCTTTGCTTTGTGAGTAACTTGCCTCCGAAACACAAGATTCTGAATCAAACCAATTATTGTTTTGCTTCTTTGCTTCCATAAACTCTTGGGTCCTTATTTAATCTTCCCCAAAGCAATGAGAAAAGATGACTGTTGGCTTTGTGTTGATAATAAATATTTTTTTCTGTGAGTTCCATAAAACTATTGCAACTGTCAGGATCTGAACGTGGGGTGTGAAGAAAGCAATGGGGTTGTGCTCAGGGTGCTCTCTGTGGATGAAGGCCTCTGTTGTCTCCTCCATGCAGGTTTGGGTCTGTGGTCACAGCCAGGAGAGCTGTGCAGGCATGCTGAGCACACCTTGACTCCCCTTGTCCTGGCTCCTGGCATGAACAACGGTGTGTCGCTCCGAGAACATCACAAACCCGTGCCTGCACCTTTCACAGTGCCCGTTTTGTGAGATTTCAGCCAAGAGCTTTGGGGTTTATTTTACTGATTATTTCTGTTCTTAGCTTTCACTGTGTGCCTACCCTGTTCAAATGCATCCTGTAGCTTCCCCCCAGCAAAACATGCAAACCTGTGCTGTGGGTTCGGCGGGTGAGCTGCCCCAACAAAGGCAGCCAGACAGCCCTGGGGTAGCTCCTCAGGGAGCCACGGGAATTAACAGCTCCTACCTTCTCCCCTGGGGTGGGGAGGTTGTGGAAGGCATTTTTAAGCCAGTCTCCACCTAGGAAAACAAGTGGGCAGTTGTCAGACAGACACGTTTCCCCACGTGTGGGATGGGGTTTTCCCACTGCCATCACACAAGGGCACTGGCGTGACGGAGGCACCTGGCCTGGCTGCAGAGCTGCTTCCCCATGCTGGACTTCATGGTCCAGTAATGAGCACAAGCAGCATCACTGGCAAACACAGCACTCCTTGCAACAACGGGGGCTACTGCATCATTGCATCACACTTCCTACCTTTGCCCCTGTCAGCCACAGTATTCCTGCTACACGTGTGCACAATGAATACACCCGCCTGTGCCCGAGAGGGCAGCGGGCAACAGCAACTCTTCAAAGGGTGGGGGGGAGCGGGGAGCATACGGGCTCTCTTGCAGGAATAATTGAGCTTTTCCTCTTTTATGCTTTGAGCGGTGGAGACCGCACCATCTGCTGGTGAGCGAAGCGAAGGAGCTCACAGCAGCGAGGGAGGATTTCTGCAATCATATCCTCTCCCGCAGGAAGGAGGTGTTGCAGGGGTGTCTTGCTTATTTCTGGTGCCCGGGGCTCCCCAGGGGCACAAGAAGCCCCTCACCCTGCCAGCCCGCTGCGGGGGAAGCCTGTGCCCCACCCATTGCACTGGAGAGGGGCCAAACCCAAATGCAACCCAGAACGTGCTGGGGGAACAGTGCTGTCTCATGCAATGATGTCAAGGTAATGGCCTTGCTGTGTGATCCCAAAGGGAAGAGTCAGGGAAGACACCACAGGTGGAGGGTGGTCAGGTGACCCGGGAGAGGTGGCCCTGCAGGGGACAAGTGGTGGGAGATAAGGCTGCTCTTCGTGGGGTGTTGCAGCAGCAATGCTGGGCTATAGCTGGTGCTCACCTCTGGGCTGTGGTGAGGATGAGGTCAGGATCTTCAGTTTTAACCAAATACACTTTTCCTGTCCCCATGGTTTATGGCATTCATGGATTTACCAGATGAAAAGTTAAGATTATCAGATTAAATATACATAGTTGATTCTCCGCTCAGCGAGAGCTTCATCTCTGATGCCTCCCTTCTAAATCCCCCAAGAATGCCTTAGCACTGACACAAGACTTTCAGCTCACAGTTAAGAAACAGGTATTGTCTCTGCCAGCACTCTTAAAACTGACAGCTTCGAGATGAAAAGTGGCTCTTACACCTCCCAGCTCTCCCACTGCCCAGCCCCAGGGAGAGGTGCTCCAGCTGCACCCACCGCAGCACCCCATTTTTCTGGGTCCCTGCAGACTCTCTGCCACCACTGAGCCTGCGCTCACACCAGGCACTTGGCTGAGGCACTCCTGTTTGCACCGGAGAGAGCAAGTGAGGAAGGAGCGAGCATCCATAATTATGTGGAACAGTTTACACAAAGCTCACATACATGCCTTTTGGGACAAGCACAGGGCACAGAGGTGACGGGAGAGGTCTGTGCGCTGTCATCCTGTCTCAGACAGAATGGATAAGGCCAAAATTCTGATTACTTTTGCACCTGAGTAGCTTCACGGGTGTTAATTAAGTGGTGGAAATGGAGGATCTGTGTAAGCAAGACTCAAATCAGACACTGATGTTTATCTCTGCTTCAGGTCCTCTCTCTAGGGTTGCTTTTGTCAAAGTAAGTGAAGAATGAAACAAAGAGGGAAAAACCTAAACAGTGATTAATGAAGAACAGTCCATATTTAATCACAGCTTTCAATTCAGTCTTTATAATTTAAACTTCTGTAATTGTCTTCACGATTTTGGCATCTGCTCATCCCAGCCTACACACTATCTTTGAACTAACAGCACAGCTTATCTTTGCAATTAGGCATTCAGTGCAGCAACAAATCTTCAATTTGGTGTGAGTCACTCAGCTGCTAAATCAAACAATGTGTCACTAAACAAACCAGTTTCCTCCTGACCTCATATGATGATAATAATGACTTGTGAAACCATCTTGAGATTTCTTTGGTATAATTTGCTCGTACTTTCTGACACACTCGTTTTCATAAATGTAATTGGGTCCCGCGTTAGAAATGGGATACAGCAGTACACAAATAATTGGTGGTAGTTATTGTCATGGAAATGCAAGCAACCCTCCTCAAAAACAGTTGCTAAAAAAGCAAAATAACTTTCTAAAAGTAAGAGCTGTAGGTACAGGGTGAGCCACAGTTGCAATTGCATCAGCTCCGACGGGCAGGTGGGGATCTGGCCCCTGGCTATGGGGATGGGCAGTGCCGGGGTGGGCACTCCTGGTGCAGACAGGAGCCCCATGCCTCCAAACACCTGCATCACAAGAGGCCGTATGTGCAGTTATTGTTAGAAGTATTCTGTAATCCTCAATTTAACGTAGTCAAGGTGACATTTGGTGCCAAAATGTTGTGTTACCAAGAAATTCCATCCCTGCACTCAAACAGAGGAGTGCTGCAGTGGCTTACAGTGGCAGCACTGCCCCATTGCAGCCACACACCCCTGAAGTCCAGAACACACAGAAATTGGTAGTGTCCTTTCGTGTGCTTAGACATTTAGTGCTCTGTCTCCTCCGCTCTGAAAGCCATCAGAGCTTCACCACAGTTCTCTCTCAATGGTAGCTGAAAACACCTGAGAGGGCTTTTACTTCAAAGGTTCAGCTGTGGGACAAGAAAGCAGCTGTGCATGGGTTTTGCTGTTAGCTGCTGACACAGCATAGTCAGTGGTTGTCCTCATTTCAGGCAGCAGCACAGGCTGCAGCAGTGAGCTGACAATGCCCCCCAGGGCTTCCTGGACCTCACAGAGGCTTATCTAGCAGACACTATCACAATATCTTTAGTGGCATACTCTCTCCTTAGCTGAAAAGACCCAGGTAGAAAGTCACTCACTTTTCCCATTCCTACCTCTGACACAGCTCTTTGTCCCTTGGCGTAAGCTCATTCCCACCTGTAGTGAACCTAACACACGCAGGCAAGTTCTCAAGCACATGTCAGCTGGTGTCAGATGAATTTTTGCACCTTTTGCGCAGCGCAAAATGAACTTGGCCATTTGGAAAATGTGGTCCAGAAGCTGTGCAAGAGTCAAGATGTCACAGTTGCGGTGGCCTCCTGCATTCAGCAAAACTTATTAATCTAATCGTAGTATCTAATTAGCTTGATGAGATTTTTCATTGTACTGCATTGCTCTACTTCAATTCTCAAAATTATTTCTAAGGGTAAAAATCCTCCTTTTGTCAACAGAGGAGCAACAAAAGATTCAGCATTAGATATGGGCCATCGCCTGCCTGAATGAACAAATGAACCCAAATAAATAGGCAGGAGAGAGCAACATACTAACACGATTTCATATTTCAGTCAATGCAACTAAGGTGAAATAAACTAAAGTCACTCAATTTTATTAGCACTGCCAAGAGAAATAGGCTTCATGCTCTGTATTCTTTTTAGTTACACTCTGCCTGGCTCAGAAGTTACGTGAGGTACAGTGAATGCTATTACCTACAATGGAGCTGCTGACCTATAAAAAAAACCAGTATGATCAGATGCCAGCAGGGAAAAGGCAAGGGTTAAATATCAGTTGTTTCTCATAGAAAGAAAACATTTCAGGAGAGATGACATTCACCGCAGAAAAGGGGACCACTTTGGGAGACACTGAAGGGATGACAATTCTCACTTGTTTTGATTATATGCATTTTAAAAGTATGATTTTGCAAACCTTCACCTTCATTTGTACCACTGAGTACACCGGCATCACTCCAGCAGCCCAGGTTTTCCTGGAACAGAGTCCCATCCCAGCTGTTCCAAGCCTGGAAGTGAGGCTGCTGCCACCTAAACAACTCATTAACAGAAAAAAATTAAAATGAAACAACTTATTCCCTTTTCAGCAGAAGCATGATGGGTATTTTCAATTTTGTACCTACAGACTGCTCTTGCATCATGTTTTTATGTCTGTCTTCACAACTGTAGTAATTTTTTAAAAGGTGAAAGCTGAGATGTTTGTGTGTTCTATAGCTCAAAGAGCTGGAAGAAGCACGGGGCATGTCACAAGGCTCACGGTAAAGACAGGTCACACAGCTGCAGGAATGTTCATGCCATTACATGTAGTCCTAAGGAAGCAGTGCTAAGTAGATCACACCTCTCCAGACATTTCAAAGAGATGATTGAAAGATACAGTTCCCTCCAAACTCATGTCAGGGGGTGCTGAATAGTATTAGCAGAAAATGAGGACATTTCATGCAAACCCCTAAAGCCAAGATCAGCTCTGCTGCTGTGAGTGGTGGGTCTGGGGTGGGAGGATGCTCCAAGCTTCACTATTTACTCATCCAGGCCACCACAGCTGGTGTGGGATGGGATCATGAGCCGGTGGGTGGCCACTGAAGTCACACAGCTCATGTTTTCTCCATCCCAGCATGTGTTTTCCCCATCATTTGCCCGAATGCCTGCAGGAACCACCCCTGGTGGGAGAGCCAGCCTCGGGAAGGTTGGGTTTCATCTGCAGCAGAGACTGCACGGGCAGCCTCTTTACTCATAAACAGCCATAGCTCTGCAAGAAAGTCTGCCTCGTGTGTCCCACCTCTGGTATTCACTTAGGATTTACTTATTGTAAATATCCCCTAGGGAAAATCATAGTGGCGGGCAGGTTTCCTCGCAGAGCTACGGCTGTAAGCAAAGGGCAGGCCCAGCGCACGTAAGTCTTCAAAGTATCCCTTCAGTGTTCTCAGAAGAAAAGTGGGTCAGACCTTGCAGCTTAAGTCCTCTGGGACTCTGACTTTAATCAGAGTGTAAGATATCAGCACATCACCCTCACCCAGGCATGTAACGGAGGGGATATGCTGCTGTTACCACTTACAGATGCAAAAGCCCAGGGTTGGAGCTCCTCTTCCCTGACCACCTGCCTCACACAGGAACAGCACTTCCCATGCTACAGACCTGTTCAACTGATACAAAAATGATGTCCCAGGTGGAATGACACCAACAGGGCATTTCTTTACACTGCTGACCAGCAGGAAGCTTCTCAGAGGGAGATGCCATGTTATCCCAGCAGCT
>NW_010129936.1:0-79990 GCF_000699245.1 Pterocles gutturalis
ATACACACACCTGCTAATAGCATGTAGAAAACTTCTGTCTTGAGTTTTACCTTCTCAAACTCTGACAGCTTCCCTAAAACACATTTGCTATCTTCTGTTAGGACTAGTTATTCCTGGTCTTTGAAATGCCAGGGCAAGGAGGAGGAGGATTTTAGAGCAGAACTATCATGGTTCTGAGAGTTACCTTCATCCTTTTGGTCTTGGGTCTTCCTTCAAAGTTCATCCAAATGAATAGCTGATCTCTTTTTCTTTAAATTTTCCATTTGTTTCTTTATTTTAAATCAAAAGAGGAGCAACGGCTTATAAGACAGAGCTAGTTCTGGTTGCCATAGTATGTTATGCACAGTTAAAATAAAACTTCCAAAAGTAAATATGCTTGCTTAAACATAACACTTCTTGTTCCATTGCCAGGCTGAGATCTCTGGTTTTGTTTTGAGTGTTTTGGATGCTCAAGTTGAGTGAGAGAAGCTTCACTTCTGTGACTTCATGATATGTTTTGTTACTTTGCCTGCTAAGAAAACCATTAAGCTGTACCAAAGTAGAGCAGCCTCGGGGAAATAACTGAAGGACAGGCAGTTATTTTCTCACTCAGACTTTATCCTGGCTATTCAGAGCAAACTTGCAACTGAAGACTGCCTCCACAAAATTTGTGAGTCTTTGAAGGTGTTGCTGTCTCAGTGTTACCGAACAGATGCTGACATTTGTAGCAGTAGTAGCACTTTCAAGTGTGCTAGTGAGAGAAAATAGTGGGTGTGAATCATTTTCAAAGCCTTATTTAGGACTAATTTGTGACCTTAGTCCAACACTGTTGTTTCTGTAATTGGTTTATAGTAAGACAAATGCAAATATTTTTAACAAAAACTACAATACTTCGTCACTTTCTATGATTTTAGAAAAAAAAACAGGTGTTGCAAGTGTGTTTGACCATGAACTGGTTCAGTCAGTTTCTGGTCTTTGACTGAAGAAGATGTTTATTATTTAGAGGTGATAGCTAAGTACAGTGATGTGCAGTAATTCTTCAGCTATTGCTAACAGCAACAAGCATCACACTGTCTTTCAATTTTTATGCATGGCTGCTGTACCTTAAATAGACCCTTCCTACCAGAAAAATTCCTAGCTTTAAAACACCATTGGAGGCAGAATGATCTCACTTTGGCTAGTTGGGTGGTAAGTGTTCATTATTTCCATCTCTCTCATATTTTTAATTAAATTGTTCTCAAATACTTGGTAGCAGCTGATGTGAGTGGTCTGATCCAGTGAAGCATCTGTAAGAAGGTTATCTTGTTGTCAGAATATTTTTCTTACAGAACCCAGAATTGTGATGTCTGACCTGTTACAAGCTCATAAATTACATTAACTCTGAACTGGAAGAGTAGGTGGAAGTGTCCCATCTCTGTTACTCTTGGCAGGCAGCAAGCGGGCATACAGTTTAAAGCAGTGTGAAGAAGGCACAGGGACACCAAAAGGAAATGTGAATCTCTTTGGATGAGTGCCAGAATTTACTTTCAAAGAGAGGTTGTCAGTATAAAACTGTCTGGTTTTTGTTTTGTTTTTTTTTTTTTTTTTTTTTAAACAAGTTAAAGCTGCTTTCTAGTACTACTGAGTACCTGTTTTGACACATTAAAGTCTTATTTTTCTGTTTTGTTTTTCTGAATTATTTCCCCTCCTTTTTGAAAACCTGTCCAAGTAAAGTACAAAGCAAGAGGCTGTAGAAGAAGGTGAACTTTAAAGAATCTTTCAGCAGAAGAATTCAAGTATCAATTGTAACAGTTACAGCTTAATGAAAATAACTTCTGACTGCTTTTATTTCTCTTGCAAGATTTCAGGACTTTCGGGGGTGTGAGAGAGGCAAATAGTTGTAAAATGCTTTTGAGGACCACTCTCCACCTGTTTCTTTTGGTCTCTGGGAACAATGTAAAATCTCACGTCTCACATGAGCTCAATCAATTTATCATGTGTTTAAACAAGCACCTGAAGCCAGGTAATCAGCAGGGGCATGCTGTGTTGTTTTGGAGGGAAAAAGTTTTCTCTCATTTAAGGGTAGGTATTTGTTATTTTCAGATGTGTTGTGAGTTCTGCTGCATTTGGACATCCAGCTGCGGCAGTGTTTAAACAGCCACTCGTTTCTTCAGGTCCTTGTCCACTCTGCTGGTGAAGCAGCTTGCTTAGCTGCATGGCAGTTTGGTTTGAGGAACATGCTTTTGGCTAAGAAGTAACTGGAGTTTCTGCCAAGTTATTTTGCAAGCAGATCGGCTTTCCTGCTCTGATTCAGTGTTCAACCACGTGTATAGTTGTGCTGGGATAAAGAGGATGGCTGTGCTCTGGGCAGGCCAAGGCACAGAGTGACGATTTAAGCTGACGCTATGCCAGGTGATGAACAGTGTGTTAGGAAGGAAGCAGGATTGTCGATGAGACCATCTTCATTGCCTCCATGCTGGCAGTGCTTTGAGCTGGGGAGGGAACCCAAGCATGTTTCTTGCAATCTGCATGAGGTGAAAGACTTCAACCTTACTTGTTCACATTCAGGGCAGATTTGCATGTTTGTCTTTTATTTAAAGATCTTAGGTTTTCTAACTCTCTGTGGAGAGCTGTGTCAGTTCTGTAGAGGTATCAACAGGGGAGTCTGGCACAAGTGGTTACACATGGAGTTTCAGCACATACCTCTGGCTCTTATGACTCATGGATTTTCACTGTTAAGGATAAAGCCTTCTAGGGTGGGTGTTGCACCACAAATTAACTTCATATTTTTAAATGGGCTGTTGGTAACTCAGCATTACCTTGAGAGCATAATTTTTCTCACCAACAATTTGGCACATGGATTATTCTACAAAGAACAGGATTTTTCATGTTTTTGTAACAGAAATAGATGACAGTTGGAAATGTGCTCTAATTTTAGCATGGCCCGAAACTATTCTGTGCCCTCTTGTCATGACCCGAGGAAGCTTTTCTGTGACTGAGTGTGGCAGTGGTATGTACTGAAAGATGTGCTCAAATTCTCCAAATAATTTGTATCCTCAGGGATATGAGGAAGCTGTGTTTGCCAAGATAATTGTAGAACATGCTGCTTCTTTAAGTGTCCCAAGAGGATTGTTTTGGGCTGCAACAGGAATGACCACTCCATGCCAGTAATAAGGCTTGTGCCTGTTGCTTTTCAAAGATTTTGCTTTTTAACATTTCTGATTGTTTATAGTTGTATTAGTTAGTTCTGTCTGCTGTTGTAAGCAATTAACAGGTCACCAGTATCTAAAAAAACTTGCTTATAGAAGTCTGAGGATGTAATGCAAAGTCAGATTTTAGTGTTTATTCCTAAAACGTTTGACAAAGCTTTCTTTGGGCCATCCAGGTGATGGTGAATTCATTTACTTCTGTCTGTCTGGAATTTCCCAGCAGATGGGGCTCTTGCCTGCCAGGCAGCCAGGCAGGCTCTGGGCTGTGCAACTGCTGCATATAATTTTCTATACGAAGCTTTTGCGCTTCAGATCCTTTCGGCAGGCAGGGTGACCTTAACTGGCCTGCGTGTGTGACTTGTCCAGGAGCCAAAGCTAGGCTGAACATGGCAGTGTTTGGAGAACTCCCCTCTAATTTTCTACACAGTGCAGGAATTCCTCCTTATGGGGAAGTGTGACCCTAAATTTTGTTTTTCCTTGTTGATTTTCTGAAACGTTCTTGTCACTTGAATCCTCACATTTGGGTCACTTCCTTTCCCACTGTGCTTAATTTGCAAAATGGAAAAGTTTTGTCATGTTTCTGGAGCTGATTAGGAAGGCTTGTTTTCTCATCACATAGGGCAACTTGCATATTTCCGATGTGTATTTGTGCTTTCCTTCACTTTCAGCTTTCCCTCTTCCTGAATTTCCGTTGGTCTCACTGACATATTTTCTAGGACATGATTCAGAGCTATTTGCTCTCTGCATGTTCCCATAAATCACCTAGTTTGTACTCCACATAAGAAAAGGAGTAAAACTGGCTGTAGTAGGGCTAAACTTACGCATGCAGGTCTAATTCAGTGCATAGATTCCAACTGTGTCCTGCCTAACATTGGTAAAGGTAGGGCATGAAGATAAGGTTTAGTCTGAATGGTCTGGTAGAGACATTTTAACATCAAAAACCTTGTGGTTTGCTGGATCTTTGAATTGACTACATGTGTGCTGTGGCTCTCCTGTCTAGAAGGGAGTGCTATCAACAGCTAAGAAACATTCCTAAAGCTGGGCCTCTGCTCTCATCTCCATCCAGATTTCATGTGAACAAACTGGTAGAAGACTAGTTTGCAAAGCAATAGCCTGCCCTGTGTTAGAGCAGCCCAGCCCTGGGACTCCCTGCAACCTCCAGCACTTTTGTGCCGGTGTGAGAGGGCATGAATGGTTGGCACCTGGCCCAGGTGTATTTGGAGCAGTTGCTGGCAGGTTTATGAATGCAGAGAGTTCCCCTACTCATAGAAAATTCCTTTTCAACTTCTTCAGCCTATTTTATCTTCTTTGTTACAATGCTGGTTACAGACATTAATCTGGCCCCGCTAATCATCTTTACGGGTTAGGCATATGTAATTCCTACATCACTTGTGTGCATGAGATTATATGTAAATCAAGGGCTCCCTTTTATGTGCACTTGATTTTCTCTGTATGTCAGTGTGGAGATTCTCCACCCTTTGTTCGTTCCTGTAATACAGGCTGTAAATTGTGGTGTGAGTTCAAAGCTAAGCTTTTTAAACTATAACCTTTTGTGCCATCTTTAGACTCCTCCAGAGATAGGGCTTTCAGGAAGGGCTGCATGTTCTCCACCCAGCCAGGAAAGTGAGTCCCTATGGATCGGCCTGCATGACCACCAGTCACTGTCTAACATTCTGCTTGTCTTTCAGTCTTTTCTCAGTTGCTTTTGGTAAAAATAATTCATCCTGAAAACAGTTGCTACACTGACATTAGAGGGTGACGGGGTATAAAGGGCAGGTCCTGGGCTGTTCCCTTTGTAAGCAGAGGTTGTCCTTCATTAGCTGTGAGTTCTTTTGAGAAAAGGCAGCATTGCTTTTGCATGTTGTATGTCAGATAAAAGCAAAACAGTAAGTCTTGCCTTTGGGTTGGTCATTATTTTCTTGGAAAAGTAGTCCTGTAAGTGAGAGAAGGCTTGGGTTTTACGCCCAAAATGCTCAAGCTATGTACCTGTAGCGCTGCTGTTTTATTGGCATACCTGCAGGGCATAGTACCTTTTCATTTTAAAACTGAACTCGCCCTGGAGGGGTATCTGTTGCATTAGCAAATGAAGGAGAATATTAGCACACCTAAAGTTCGTTATGGATTTTTTGGCATATCTAGTGATCTGTTCCTATTTCTTCGCTATAGATCGCTTGCACAACTCTAGATGTGGATCTGGTGTGCATAAATGTAACAGAAAAGCTGCCATTCTACTTCCGAAGGCCCCCTGTGAATATGGTAAATTTACATGTAAATTGTTTTCTTGCTGTTAAATTCTCTATTTAATGTCAGTCTGAGTTGAATTCCCTACCATTCACCTCCCACCGTTCCCATCCAAGTGGTTCTTTTATTTTCTTGCATAATGTATAGTGTTTCAGATGTCCTTCACTTCAAGGCCTCCACTGCAGCACTTAGTACACAGTGATGTATGTTCTTTGTTTTTCTTCTTCCTGTCTTCCACTTAAGAAGGCAGAAGTGGTGTTCCCAAGGAATGGAAACAGAGCCTTAAGGCCACTTCTGTGCTAAGCTGTGAGATGTGGTGTGATTGCTGACTAAGCTGCTTCCCAAACCAGAAGTGGTACAGCTGTGTCAGAATAGATAAACAGCCCTGTGATTTAAAAGACAGGAGAATATGAATGACAGTGTTAATTTGGGAGAAGAATGTCATGGCAGTTACTTGGAAGTCTTGAATCCATACTTAGGCAAAGGAATGTCTTGGCAAATAAACCAAATGTGGAGTTGTTAAATATCTGCTGTGGGACACAAGATGACTGTCAGCATGGATCAAATATTTTATTAATACAATTCTGCCTACTGTTGGTGGTCTGCCAGAAAGCTTAATCTGAACGTTCTCTTAGGTGAACTAGCTTTTTCCTTTGAGTATATGTCAAAGTTCATTCCACGTGGGTATTCTTGTCTGATGCTTAAAAACTGAATTTCGGAATCAGCTAGAAATTCTACTTCCTCTACTACAGAAAGTTTGACCTAGAATAAAAATCAAAAATTAACTAGAATTAATCCTGAAACAGAACAAAAGTAATACTTTGGAATTTACTGTAGACTGGGAATTTCACCACTCTGCTTAGAGTAACACTTTTGTATGGAATGTTGTTTGAATGTACCCTACCTGCCTAAAACTGCAGCAGCAGACCCAAGTGAGGAGCTGGGTGGCTCATGGAGCCCTGTGTTTGGAGGCATTTTTCTTACAAGCTGCTTGTCAGCTTCAAGGCAGTCTGTCTGTCAGACTGTTTTTTTGCATCCTGGGGCAGTCAGTTTTGGTTGTTGTGATGCCAGACAGACAGATTGGCAGGCAGCTTAAGTGGTGGGGATGAGGTTAAAAATCTGCTTGACTAGAAGTTGGTGTATTGCCATCACCTGTTTTGGTTTTGATAAATTCAGGCTTCTCTTCTTGTTTGCAGATGTTGGACCAGTTCTGTGTAAAACATTTGATGTGTACATAGCTTCTGTTGTGCTTGCATGCAGAGGTCATGCATGGATGGGAGATGGATTAATTCCATCTGTATTCAGTTACTGGGCTTGCTTACAGTGTTAACATTGCAGCACTTTTAATAATATGCATGCATAGAGTAACATTTAAGGCAAATATAGTATATACCATGGAACAAAGAACTTCTACCTTTGAATTGTGTCTTTATCGCTAAATCAGTGTGTCCTGTAGCAAATTGTGTGTTTGCAAAAATGAGAATACTAGTCTTTTGGTGAGGTACTTCGACAGATAGCAAAGGATTTTAAAACACTTGAAAATATGATCAGTATTACTATTTGGAACTTCTCCTGTGACTCACTGCTATTTAACATTGTCACAAATACTAGAGTATGCTGTGAGACAGGAGAGAAGGGTCCTCATTGCTGCTTTTATGCAAGGACAAGTTCCTCGTCTGCAAGACATAGATTCTGTGGGAAGTGGTGGTCTTCTTTACAGCAGCCTGTGGGGCTAGAGGAGGAGAGTCCTCAAAATTTCAAGACTTGTTTCTGAATGGCAGTGGTTACCTGTCTTATCAACTCTGTGATACTGGAAAGCCAATTACAACTAATAAGTGGCAGGTATTTGTCTGTTAAACCTCATTTATCTGTCATCCCAAGATTCAAGTACACATACCTGGTGTGCAGTGAAACCTTGCCCCCCACCCCTCTCATGGTATGCTGTGCTCTTGCTGGAACAATTCCACCTTAGTTTTTCATATATAACACAATTAAACTGAGAATAAGCTACATCAATAATAGACAGGAGTTGTTAGATTGTTATGCTTCTCTCCTTTTGATTTTGGATCATTCTCTTTCATGTGAAGGCAATAGATCGAGGCATTTACTTTGAACTTCTTTACACGCCTGCCATCAAAGACTCCACAATGAGAAGATACACAATTTCAAATGCGATCAGCCTAATGCAGATCTGCAAAGGAAAGGTAAGCTCTCAAAGTGAAAAAAAAGCTAATTAATTCAGTTCAAATTCTTCTGGAGTTATACAGACTGAGCCATTTTAAATGAGTTTGATACTGGGGTTTCTGAAGCTGTGACTGTCTTTGCTTACTAAAACAAGGACACAATTATTCTAGCTCCAGATACTTCCAGCCGTGCACCACTGAATGCTTTCTTCTTAAGCTGTCAAACTCTTAGATTCCTTTTTCAAAACAACCTGTCTGTTATTATGGTATGCAATACCCAAAACAAAAGGGGGGGGTGGGGGGAAAAGTGCCAGAGATCTAAGGTTTGCACTAGAACTGAAATGCATGCATCTCTTTAAAATCTCTCATTTCATATTTCTGACTGACCAAAAGCTCTTTTTTGATAGTATATCTTGAATATGGGGGGTAAAAAAATAATAATAAGAAGTAGAAATCTCGGGTTTTTTAAACAACTACTAAATTCCCAGTGTACAAACCAGACCCAACAGATAGATGGCTATCGGCCAGGGATTTGCTGCAGTCAGATCAACTGCATTTCTTCCCTGCTACTGAAATCCAAGGAAGAAGTAGCACTTGCAGCTGAGATGCCTGTAATCTGTTGCTTTCATACCATTCCTCCTCCCAGGCTACCACGCTAAGCTGCCTGTCATTCTGGGTCCTCTCAGGCCATTTTTTTTTTTTTCTAACAGGGAAGCATATCATAATACATATCCAAGTTAAAAGAGATTGTAGCTCCCGCCACCTTTGTTGGAAACAGCCTTTGCCGCACTTAATCCAGAGAAGTCAAAATTGGCGTTACCCTGCAGATGTAGTCTGAAGTGGGATATACAGCTCAGAAAGCCAATTAAAAGCAGATCTGTCATTACCTCAGTTCCTCTCAAGCATGGCAGCCTATTTTATCGGACAGCAGAGTGGTTCAAACAGATTAATTCCTTTGGTGGTACAGAAGAAAGTGAGTATTTGCATGGCCTTTCCTGAGAAGCCCTGCTCTGGCAGTTAATTGCACAAAATACTGACTTGGAGATGAGGTACATACACACAAAACCCCTCTCCTTTGGGATTTCTTTTTGCCAGTGCTCCTCTTTCCTCTGTGCGGTTAAAGATGTGCTTCTTGTCGTTGTTGATTTGAAGAGCACCAGTTGAATTGGCATCACAAACAGAGCAAGTGAGGTGTTTGAGCACTCAGTCTATGCGCAGTGCCCTTTCTTTTTGCATCTGTCAATCTAGTGCATCATCTGTGCCTGGAAGGTAAATCAGCTGGGGTTGGAAGGGGCTAGGCATGACAAGTTGTTAGGCACTTGAAAAGCTGGGAGAGGACTGCTATCTTGTCTTTATTTTTTGCCTTTATTTTTTGCCTTCAGGCTCAGTACCTCATGGGTCAGCAGGGATGGTTATTAGCCCTCACTGGAAGTTTGTCTCCATCAGTTACGTAAATGCCTTTTTTTTTAACGAGGCGTGGGATGGCTGGCCTATAGGCTGTTTGCGTTTGTCACCTGGCACGCAGCTCTCACTTTCTGTAACCTATAGTTGCTGCACTTGTAGCTGCTTTTGGATTGTTTTATTCCTCCTCTGTGGTAGTAGGGCAGAGAAACTTCCAGAAATTTACTCATGTCCTCAGCACTGGCATTGAGCAGAGTCCTTAAAACATGTTAAAATGTGCAGGGAATGAGGGAGGGACTCTCCTGCCTTGCCAGACAGAAGGTGTGCATAGCCACAGTCCCTCATCTCCCGTGTTTTGGTAACTGTGGGTAACGTGCCTGGAGCAGTGTATGAACATCTTCTGTCTCCTTTACCTGGGGAGATAATGTGTTGCCTTTGAGTTCTTCACTTTAGCCCTTCCCTTTGATTTGCCTTTGCCTGCCCCTCCTTCACGCTCTAGCAGTGCTTTTCTTGTCTGCTCTTGTCTCATTCTCCCATCTTACCCATCCCCTAACTGGAAGCCAGTTGCCTTTGAACCAGGTGGAGTGCATCTCCCGTGCACAGCAGTGAACCACAATCTTGTGCTGGTTCAAGATGGCTCACACAGCTGCTCTGAGAGTTTCTCTGAGCCTGGGAGACAGGCATTGGTTGCTACAGCACAGAGCAGGAGACTTGAATTTTCACAGCAAACTCTTGCAGTCAGCAGCACTGAAGCTTAAAAGCACCCGTGGGATCCATAGTGCAGTCATTTTAAAGGTGAACTATACAGAAAGAAATGTCCTAGGCTCCATCATAATGTGTGCTGTGAAGTCACTTTGATGTATGTATTGCTTCTGCTTCTGGCATTCCTTATACCAGAGTTTTCTGTTCCATCCTTTCCTCAGCACCCGAGGAAACGTTGGGCACAGTGTGAACGTGCAGTCATTTCAATGCAAATAGCTCTTTTACGGGTTGAGTTCCAGCTGTGCGCAGAGCATTTTCTCCCAGTGTCTGCCCTGCTCTTTGTGCCGGGGAGGTAGCAGGACAAGCAAAGCAGTGTGGGGAAGGGATCAAAAGCCCCACCTTGTAACCGGAGGTGGTGGGATGTGTTAGTGGTACTGACGTCAGAGAGGGAAAGTCTTTTGCTGCCTCAGTACAATTCTCATTCCCACCCACTCAAGCAGGAATTCCCAAAGCCTTTTATTCAGTATAATAAAAGCTGCAAGGAATTTTTTTGTTGCTGCAAAGTTTCCACCTGTACAAAACAGTCTCCCCTGGGTGAGCATCCTTGGAGGTTTAACATCAGAAGAGTGCTGGCAGCTGAGCTGTGGTATTTGCCAGCCCCCGAGCAGTCACGTACCTGTTCTGTAGAAACCCCCTGGGAGAGGAGTAGGGAGATGTCTCCTTCTGAAAGGTGTGGTGCTTATTCAGCTGATATCTGTCTGTGAGATGTTTGTAACGGCAAGGGAAGGCTTGTCCCTGTGCCCCTCTCTCTGTAGGGGACACAGAAATAACCTAGGTTTATTCATGTCCCCAGTTAAAGAACCATACTACTAGAGTTCACTGTGTCTGAGGGCATCAGATACTCTGATGGTTAATTGGGCTCTGAGCCTGAACTTAGCTAATGTGCATAAAGTCTTCACTGCTTGCTGATTTTTTTTTTTTCATTTCTTGTTGCTGTCTGACAGATGAACGTTTGTTCTCTTTTGTTTTCCAGAACATTGTTATATCTAGTGCAGCTGAAAGGGTAAGCTTTTGTTGAAGTCAGAACAATTTGAGGATTTATCTGTGGCTGGAAGGACAGGTTTAATTCTATATTAAATATATAAAAATTGTAATTTTAAATATGATTGCCGTCTTGTGGGGTTTTTTAATCAATCTGTTTTACCAACTAATTGTATTGTGGGTTCTGGTTTGGTTTTTTGTTGTTGTTTGGTTGGGCGGGGTTTTTTGCTGCTGTGGTATTTTCCTGTCAGTTTTGTCCCAGATGGGGACTCTCTTTTCCAAAATAATGGTATTTGCTTGGATTTCCTACTGCATCTTTAGCAGCTTGCTATTATCTAACATTTAAACTTGCCTTACTGGTGGCCCTGTCCAGCCTGCTCACCTTCTGTCAACCTGCGAGACAGCGTGTGCACATATCCAACCTTTGTTTTGTTTTAGCCTCTAGAACTACGAGGTCCTTACGATGTGGCTAATCTGTATCCTTTAAGCCAAAGACAGCAGTTCATACTAACATGTGAAAGTTCAAAGTGGTTTTGAAATACTTCTGTCCTTTACACTCCTTGAACTTTACACAGTGGTGCTTGCTGGTGACTGATTCAATGAATCAGGACTCTGGGTGTGGAAGGAATAACAGATCATGGTCATGGGGGGGGATGAGCAGTTACTGTAAATAGTAATGTCTGTGTTCAGCTACAGGTATGTTTTGTTGTGATATGCATTAATATTGTGTGGGTGTAAGTGGAGAAATGGATAAAAAATGTAAAAAAAACTACGGACACTGTGAACCAAACCAGAAGTTATTACATGTTATCTCCAAGGTGCTGCATCTTTGGTAGAAGAAGCTATGAAATCATATTTATATTAAGAAAGAAAAAGTTCCTGTCTGAGTGCTGGTTACTTCTTTCTGAATTTTACAGACCTTAGTTCCATATGTGCTGTTAGATAACTGTTTGTGTTCTAGAAACCAAGGAGAGTGTCTTTTCTCCCTTTCTTTTAGGAATTCAGATGCATTTTTACTGCTCCCCCCTCCCTGCCCCACAAGCACATATCTGGACTGTCCCTTGAAGGGGAGAGGAGTGTGCTCTGAGTCATGAGAACTGTGTGGGAGGGTGTGTGGCCTGGAAGGATTTTATGCGCAATGTTTCCTTCCTTCTTAAAAAGAGCAGTCAGGTTCAACTCAAATTAACATAACTAATCTGGTGTCATCCCTGCTCAAGGTGGCTGGGAACTTTTCAGCGTAATGCTTTTGTATCAGTGCCCTTTCCTCAAAACTGAAAATTTCAGTGGAGTCATTTTTTTAGTTTATTATGCATATAAAAATGTTCCTGTGCTGACAGACTTCTATTTTCAAAAGTAGAGCTTCTTGTCTGGAAAAAGGCAATGCTGCCAGGAGCTTTCCAAGAGGGCTGCTGAGGAACTGCAGCCAGGAGGATTGGGTGCCTCCGTTCCCTGCCTCTGGGTAACCTTATGCAAAATGCCACTTTGAGTTGCAGCTTTGCTAATTCCCAGTTATTTGCAGAGTAAGCAAACCTATCATGTAGAGAGATATCCCTATTCTGTTTGTTCCTTTCTGTGCATTTTGATCCTGAACAAAGGTGACAGAGGTTTGCTGTTTGGCCTGTCAGAAAGTGAAGCCAAGGCAGCTGTGACTACCAACTGCAGAGCCACTGTGCTCCATGGTGGTAAGTAAAAAGCGCATGCAAACTCATCTAACACTTGCATATGTTAAACTAAGTTCATGTTAATGCCTATTTTCCGAAAGGCCAAAGACTTTATAGAGTAAGTCAGCTTGGAGTTTTAGCTCCCCTGTCCAATGCACGAAGAGGAGCTTGTGAAGCAAGGGTGTTTTATTTTCCCTTGTTGCCGTGTTAGCAAATCAGTGTCTGAATTGATGGCACTGTCTGTACTTGAGTACTCGTTTAACCACGTTAAAGAACCATAAACTGTTTAGCCAAAACACAGATCTGCCTGTTGTGCTGCATAGTGGAACTAGCCCTTGTTTCAGAAATGGTTGAATGCTGATCTTGGTGATTCTAGCAGAAACTACATTGTTGCCTTCAAGAAAATCAGGATGCATGTGTTTTGTGTTTACCTTCCTGCAGCATGAGTGCAGGCGCAACCTTTGCCACGTCCCTTTCTGATGCTTTGTTATGTGGTATATTTCTGACTCGCTCTTCAGTGTGGACCGTTTCAAACTTGGTGCAAAATCAAATACCCTGAATGCTTGCTGCTTAGGAAAAAATGTTTCATGTAGTGTGCGATGGCTTGAAGTTTTCTGGTGAAACAAAACTTGCTTCCTTCCGCTCTCAGCAGAGAAAGCTCACAGTAGCTCTCTTCTATTCACCTGTTGATATTAAGAAAGTGGAAATTTAGCTTGTCGCCCACTGCACTGGAAATCAAAAGATTTCTAGTTGTATTTTGTGTCCTGGTGTCAGTGCAGCATGTGGAATTTCTCAAGACCATCATCTAGCTTATCTGTGAAATTAAATAGCAGATTTCATTTCACTGTTCC
The DNA here is from genome assembly GCF_000699245.1 of Pterocles gutturalis. NCBI lineage: Eukaryota > Metazoa > Chordata > Aves > Pterocliformes > Pteroclidae > Pterocles > Pterocles gutturalis. The sequence continues at coordinate 13,248 of NW_010129936.1, forward strand.
CCAAAGAATACTAGCCCAGAATAAGTAGATGTATTTTCGCAAGGTTCTTGCAGAGACCCTTTATTACCAGTATTTATAGGGAGTCTCTTCTACGTAAAATTTTTCAGAGAAGCCTCCCACCAGTAGTTCTGAAATTGGATTGGACTCACTAGGTTGTTTGGCAAACGTATGAGGAGTTTGATGACATCACACAGTACTATTTTATGGTAATACTGAGGGTTCTATAAATAAAATATTCTTGAATACCATAAAGCCACTTACTTGGTATGTATAGGGGAGCCTCTGCCAGTGTAGCTATGCCAGCATAGTCTGTTTAAGAATCCTGGGGTATATGAATACTTTTGAATATATATATTTTTTAAGAACAGTATGTTTTGCTCGGAAATGTAGAAATGCTTTTAGACAATGCTTCAAAAATGTGTCCTTCTGTGACTATTGAACGGATTAAGCCTGGTTTCCTATGGTTTTGTGTGTCTGCAGCACCGCAGCCTCTGCAGAGCTCAGTTTTCCCTTACATTTGCTGCAATTCTACACCCACCATCGGATTTCCCCCTTTAGTTTCCCCACTCCATAGGGCAGCATAGCCCCAGCTCTTGCTCCTGCAGGTTATTTACCTGCTGTATGTGCTGACTGATTGGCTGTTAAACGTGTTGAGCTGTGCTTTGGGGCATGGACACCTGCAATGAGTATGCATTAAATGTGTTAGTGTCGATTTATTTGAAGTACTACAGCTTCTGCTTGTATATTCCAGAAACTCGGAAGAGTGCCTGTGGGGTAGTATACACAGTGAAGAAGCCTCGCAAGGTTGAGGAGGAAGAAACAACACTGCCAGCCTGTAAAAAAGCAAAGACTCAAGCTTGAGGACTGAGCCAATTGCCAACAGGAGCCTCCATCCCATCTTTACCCAGTGTTGAGTCTTCCACCCTCCAGACAGCCCAGTTCCTCCCTTACTACTTTATTTAGCCTGGAGAAGAATTATTCTGGTGTTCAAGTGAGGAAAGCTGTGGGAATGAGACAACTGAATGGTAGTTCACCACATAGAAAGGTCATGCTGGGCTTCTGGTCAAGGTCAGGAGACCATCTCTCCACCCTGTCTTAAGGTTTTCTGGACTTAGTGCAAACTCAACACAACATTTCTAACATATGGAAATATTCAGTTGTTTTAGTGCATTCCTTTTTTATTAAAAATGTTTCTAAGAATGTGTGCTTTCAAAGTCTAGTTCTTTTGTTTCTCAACTTTTAAACACATCTCTCCACTAAACCTTACAACTGCAAGCCCATAGATGAAGTTTACCTTCAGTGGCCTGTGAAGAATAATGATGCAGAAAAAAACCAATCTGCTTTCCATTCTGTTTTGTGATCAGTGGCTATAAAGAAGATCTCAGCATCTGTCACTTGGTAGAAGATATCTTGGGTTTGCATTACAGTAGGACTGACTGACCTGACCTGCTAGACACACATCCGAAAGACCATCCATGTCCTGCAGCTCTTAAAACCAAACAGTAACATGAGATGGTTGCTGCAGGTGGGGAGGAAGAGCCCAGGGCTACACTACATGCGTGCTCAGCATGGTATGTTGCAGTCGCAGCATAACAGCTGTCTCACCTTGGCCTGAGTGGTCTCCACGTCACATCATTTTTACTGCATCATTTCCTTCTTCATGTCCTGGTCTGGCAGTGTTGTCTGTGAGTGTTCATTTTGCTGCCTCCTGCCTTTCCATTTTCCTTCCTGTTAATGCCTCAGTAAACCTAATCTGGCTGCCAAAAAAAGCAATCATAACAGATTTATAATCAGCAGAGCATTTTCAGAGCTCTTCCAAATGTTGACTGAAGTTTTTCTTTTGATTAAACCAATATAAAAATTATGTAAACTACGGTACTCGAGATACTCTTGAGCCAGCTTTACTGTGAATATTCCAGTTCTCTATTTGCGTCTGACAACAAGTTGAGAAGTGGAAGTTATAGCATGTAAAGTGTTGCAGAAATCTTGCAGTGGGTCATCTCTGAGCTCTTAGCAACTGGACTGAGCAGAATGGATGAAGTTCTCAGTAGACTAACATAATGCTGGCGTTAGTCACAACAGCTTTTGCTTCATTCAACAAATAATGAAGTATTTTTCCTTTATGTTATTTTTTGACGTGTTGACTTTGTGATTTGGGTCTGTTTTATTATAGGTATTGAGATGTAATATATACATATATACACAGTAGTTTTACATTTATGGACTTCCCTCCAAAATGATGCTCTAACCAGAGAAGAAGCAGTAATGAGTTTGGTGCAATTTTCTGACTAACACATTATCTTACCTTGGCCAGAGAATAGCCTACCTTGAGCATGAGAGAAGTTGTTTGGTAACTAGAATATGGAAAGCATATGGAGGCTTTTGAATGATAGAGATGCTTTTTGCTACTTGTTTGACTTGATTTAAAAAATTTACAGTCTGCATCTTTGCCCTTTAAGTAGATACAGTGCTTCAGGAACTGATTGAAAAGTTTCTTCTCCACCAGTTTCCTGAAGCATGTTGTTCTGGACACTTTGGTGCCTGTACAATTGAACTGCTTCTCCGTTAGAATGATAAACAAACTGAGTTAGCCAGCACTGATGTAATTTCTATTTCCTGCAAGGCATGCTCCCAGTGTCTGGGTAATTGTGCAGAAATAAGTAGTGAAGTAGTGGCTTGCAGAGAAGGGCAGTGAGCAGAGACGTGCCATAATTTTTATGGAGAAGAGTGTTCACAAATAAAGCCTATGGCTGGCAAGGTGACACTCAGCTAGTTATGGAGCTTGTGTGGGAAAAGTCTTGTCTATCTAAAGCTGTTGGCCTCAGTCAAAGATAGATGGCTGCGGGCAGAAGAGGCATTTCTTCTGCTTGCTTCTCTGTGAGGTTTGTGTAAATTCACTCAGTCTTCAAGATTGGCACTGCAGTAACAGCTATTCATCACTGCCCATTCCTGACCTTAGCTCATGGCCTGGGACATTGTTTTGGCCAGACTATAAAGCCTACTGGCTAGAAGCCAACTGACACAGGATGAAGGTGTGTGAGCGCCTGTGGCATGTTTTGCGGGGAGGCCACGCCGTGGGGCATTAGGATTTTGACTGAGTGCAGTGTGTAATGTCGCAGTGAAATTGGACATTGATGCCCTCGCTGGCAGCACTGTTAAGATTGTTCTGCTTCTGCTAAAGCAAAGGAAGAGGCGCCTGCCTTTCCTAGCAGGACTCACCATCTTCCTTGGCTTGGACAACTGAAGCTGTCTTATGTGCTCCACAGGGTTAAGTACTGACGTGCTGAGAAACTGAGATTTTAAATCAAACTCAAAACTGTAACTTTGTTTTACTAGCTACCCAAGTATTGTCTTTCTGCTTTTGTATATGTGTTTCCATTTAACAAAATAATAAAGAAATGGCATTTATCTAACAGTGTCGGGGAGGTAGCTCAAGGGCTAGCTGCTTTAGGCAGCTGAGACTTTTTTTTTTCTTGAGTTTTTAAGGATTTTACAGAGTCCAAGATGTGAACTTTCTTTAAAGAAACAGCATCACCTGTGCATGCTCACAACTCTGTAATCCAATCCAGCAAATAAAAAGAAGCACTCTGTTTATTTAATCTAAAATACATCAGTACAAAATGTACAGAAAAAGCAGTGCAAATTTACAAATATACATAATCTGTTTTTGCATTCTTCAATCATCAGACTTCACAGTAGTGTAGTTTAAAAAAAAAAAAAATCACATTCCTGATACTGTCTCCTCTCACCTTCATAACATTGCATCTGCATCCCACAGTCCAAACGGTTACATGATGGTTGGAGCTCTGTCCTTGAGCTCTTTATGGACCATCATTGCTAAACCCTGTGTAAACCCCATTACTCAACTGCTTCTTTAAATCCACTTGGCACCTCAGTCCACCTCCTTCCATTGCTCTTCCACATATCACCACTCATTTAACATATTATTTTAATAGTGAGAATTTGGCAGAGACAAGGCAACAGTTGCAAGTATTCGCTATTTAGAGCTATTGGAAGGCTTGAGGGAACTTGCTAATGTAGTTGGAAATACTGCCATCTAAGACAGAAGGATTCATATTGCTGGCAAAGATTGCATTAGGATGTAGAAGTCTATTAAAAAGCTACAACAATACTGAGAATAATTAAAAATTACTTTTTAAAATAAATAAATAAATAGTAATAAATAAAGCCATTTCAAACCAGTGGAATTTTGACATTCAATCTGCCTTTTAAAATAATTTCTTTGCATTCTTGTTTTGCAGTTTTCAGTGATTGTACCTCAAATAATCCAGTACCATAAATATTTTAAATAAAAATACTATGTTCAGGGCTATTTTCCTCCGGGTTCATATGAAGCATTTAAAAGCAGCAAAATGAGAGCGAACTGGTTTCTCTCTCTTCAGGACTTGCCTAGATGGATGCTCTTGTAGGAATTGTCTTTCAGGCTGTTGAATATCTCTTTGGTGCCATTCTGCCACTGAAGAACAAGATCCATAGGGGTTTTCCCTTGCTGTTTAACAAAGCAGAGGAAGCAAGATTTAATTTCAGCCAGTGATTACCAACTCCTTTGTTCTTCCCTAAATATTTTTGCAGTGCATCTGCCTGATGTGAGACCCTTCTGCACACACAAGGTCAGACTCTCACCCTCCCGAGATCTGAGTCCTTTTTGCTCTGCAAATCTAGTCCCAGTCCTGCTCAGACTCGTGGTCTCCATGTCTTTGAGTGGGTCTAAACCACATTAGCAAATACCGTGACTAGCAGAGCATGCAGGTGTTTCTTTTGATCTAGTTTGAACTGAAGTACATTTAGATGAAACCTCAATAAGCCACTCTTCTATTTAATGGAGAATTCAGATAAGAGTTTGTACTGGTTTAGTTAGGTTATGAACCACATCTAAATTAAACGGGAGCAACTTCTGTGTGCAGACGAAGCCTGAGAGAGCAAGTCTTTGGCCTTGGGGGGCTGTACCTTTCATTATTTTCATACCCTGATGAGGGATAATGCCAGGAGTGGCCCTGCTTCAGAGAGCGTGGGCAGAGAGTAGGGAGAGCAAGGTGCTGCAGCAGCTGGTTTCTTCCTTGCCCCCTTAAGTTTTGATTGATTGCCAATCAACAACACGGACTGGCATTGGTGAAGCTCACTGTCCATCCTACTGCTGCTCCATTTGGGCTTGGGGGAAAGGATGCTGCGATGTGATATGCTGTGTTTTAACAAGTGGTCACAGAGCTCCAGCAAGGCATCTGCTGCTGCTGCGGTGGCTGTGAGCAGAGAGTCAGTGTGGGGCTTCTTAAACTGAAGCTCTGCTGAGACACAGGGATTTGTCGTGCAATGGTTAACAGCCAGTCACCCAGATGTAGGGCTTGGGCTCACCATTGGCTGTGGTCTTAAAAGAAAGGAGATTTTTCTGAACAGCTAATATCTTTGTTGTCTCAGTGGTGGTTGAAATCCAGGAGTTGTACAGAGATCAAGTGTTGTCTGTGTATCTTTTTAATATATCATATGCGTAAATAAAATAAATCACAGAAAGATGTGATGTTGTTTTAAGTTGCAGCTGATGGGTTCTGCTTTTAGAAGAGGCACTGGTTTTTCCTCTTCTCCCTGACCTCCCCCAAGTTATACTTTCCCTGTGTCAGCTCTGCTTTAATTAACTCTGAATTGATCTAATTAAATCCGTTCACAGTAGTCTGTCCTAGCCTTGCAACCTATGAAACTGCTCTGAAGAGAAACTTACTCTGAAGCATTTGGTGCCACTGCATTTTTTGCTATTACTTACACAGTTCTTTATAGTTAGATCTGCTCCATACAGAATCAGAAGCCTGATCATAAAAAAACACGGCGTCGTGCATCGGTGTGTCTCCTTCCTAGAGGCAGGAGAAATGGACCACAGTGTCAGTCCCACCACCCCAGTGCCGCGGTCCAGCCCCGGCTGCATAGCTGGGGATTTTTACAGACAAGAACTATCAAGGCAAACAGCGGCTTGATGCTACCCGATAGCTGACAGGTAAGAAGTTGTTGGTACTTACTCTGTCTCTGGCATTAAGGTCTGCTTCACAGGCAATGAGGTGCTCCCCGCAGTCATACTGTCCCGTTCTCACAGCCACATGCAGAGGGGTGCTGAGCAGCTGAGAGGTGGGAGGAGGAAGCAGTGAGTGGCATGGAACAGGTAAAGACAGCTTCAAGAACGGCTGCCAAAAATTATCTACTTCGAGTAAGGGTCAGCTTTTCATCTCCAATTTTAAAACCTTCAAAGTCCCAGAAGCACGTACCTTGTCTCTTGCATTTCTGTTTATCCCTTTGTCCAGTAAGAATTTCAGAACATCCAGGTTCCCTCCCCGGCACGCCCAGTGCAGGGCTGTAGATTCAAGCTGCAGCAGGAAAAACAAATGGAAAGTAATTAAATTAATCATTATATTAAAAAAAAAAAAAAAGGAAACCATTTTGTTCAAATTTCTAAATTAATACAAAATAATTTTCTTGCAATTTAACCTAAAGCCCTTCACTATGATCACTGAGTTGTTTCTAGTAACAGCTTTTCTTATTTTGCCCTTGTTTCTTTAGTACTGTGAGTTTCTCACTCTTCACACTCACTGCATATTGCTCTTAAAGACCAAGATCTTGGCTATGCTGCTGTGGAAGAGGATGTGCATTGTCTGTTCTGTGAACTTAGAAGTTATCTTTAGCCAGGTACATGGCTGGTGTGTACCAGTTAATATTTTTATATTTGATGCCTTTTGGGTTCTAAAAGACATAGAAAATTAAACTCAAGGGAAAAAATGGTTCTCTTTAAAAACAAAACAAAACAAAACAGAACAAATTAAAAAAGCCCACAAAACTTATGCAGGCCCACAAAGTGAATGAGAACCCTTTTCCTCTACAAGATGCAGTTTCTCTGCACTCAGCGCTGCTGGGATGAGCGGAATGTCCCTTGAAGGCCTCGCTGTGCCTGTTGTTCATCCTGCTCCTTACACCATCCACGAGCACCACTGTGTGAAGCGAGGGGGACCAAGGCTGTCTGCTTCCAGCTGCTTAGCAAAAGGATGAAGAGCCACAAGTGAAGAAGCAAAAAAATGTCTGCAGAAGCCGGTGATACTCAGCTTCTCTCATGGCCAGCGTTCCGCACGATGCGTTCCTGTGTGATCTGATCTAGGTGTTCCTGCTCTGGCAGGGGGATTGGACTAGATGATCTTTGGAGGTCCCTTCCAATCTCTGACATTCTGTGATTCTGTGATTCCGGAGCGCAGCCTTGAAATCCTGGTGGAGAATGTACAGGTTGCGCTGAGCCCTGGACACAGACGTGGGACACCAGCATCTCCACCACCTGCTAGCAGGCTGCAGTGGTAGCCTGGCCTCGGCTCCCTCACCCTACATTAGGCTTTGTTGTCTGTGGCAGTCTACTGGCCAATGTGTTCCTCCACTTCCTGTGCTCTTCAACAACCATTCTGGCCAAGGGAGGCAGACACCCCCTCCTGAAACCTCTTCTCAACAGTGGTTTTTTAAGGATAATCTTCCAGGATGATTCAAGGCCTTTTAATGGTCCTCTTCTATAAGAAGCACTTCTATAAGTGCTTCTCTTGGCACTTACAAAACAATGAGCAGTTTTTGGAAGGAAGCGTGAGTTGATGTGCCTACCATGTCTTTCTGTTCAAGCCGGGCTCCAGCCTCCACCAACTTTTTCACCACCTCTAGATGTCCTTCAGAGCATGCCCTGTGCAATGCGGTGCGTTTGTACTGGCAATCAGAACAGTGCAAAGTCAGATATTAAATATGGCACAAAGAGGTACCTTTAAATCTTTTTCTCCCCACCTCCCTAAGATGATGGCAAATACATACTTTATCCTGATTCATTTTTAAGAGCTAATACTTTTGAGTCCTGAAATCTGCTAAATTTTAATAGCATCATGATAGCTGAGAGCTGCCTACCCAGCAATTTAAAGGGTATGAGAAATATCTGCAGTATGGCATTCAAATTTAAAATGATGCCTGTTGAGTTCCCCCATCCAACATGCTACACTGCGTTTTGCAAATGCAGCTTATGCATTATGGAGTATGAGGACAAGCAGTATCATTTCTTTTTTTTTCATTCTATAGACAAATTTCTTGTCTGTTCATCTGTAGCATTGGAATACCACCGCCTACAGAAAATCAGGGTCTCCTAGGCACCAACAGCCTTCTTTTAAATATAAAGATTCTTTTGAGGTAATATTACTTTGAAGGGTCCCAGTGGCCCGTTTATCACTAGCAAACTTGATATACAAAACCTCCAGAGTTTACTTACTTTCCCCCCACCCTTTTTTTCTCCTCAAAAGTGTGGAACCTACAAAACCTAGTGGTAAAAATTGGTTTTGCTCTGTAAAATCTGTAGTAGGCTTTGCAGTAAGAAAGATTGTACCTCATCACAGACATTTGGATCTCCTTTGTCTGACAGGTATTTTTCGATTACTGGCAGCTTATTCTCCAATGCAGCTCTGAAGAATGTGGGTATATCCACTGGTCCTGTCTGATGGAAAAAATAAACAGGGCATAAGTGTGTGCAGTGCAAAACTCCGCCAATGCTTTCCAAGAAGAAGGTACGTTGAAATAACTTACAATAACTTCTGGTTCAGGTTCCTTTACAACAGGAGCTTTCACCTTCTTGCATTTTTTCTTCTTCTTCAGCTGAATAATTTTTTCAAGATCCTCCAAGTTTTCAAGTTTTGACCTCTCCTCTAATTTCTTCTTCTTCAGCTGAAACAAATGAGGGAAGCCAGGAGTTGAGATGAGTGTGACCACCTCTCCCCTTCAGAATGGCAGGACAGTGTGTGCTATTATTCAGCTGAATTCAGTTAAGACTGGATAAACTTTGAAATAAGTTTGTTTGTTTGTTTTGTTTGTTTGGTTGGTTGGTTTGTTTGGTTGGTTGGTTGGTTTGTTTGTTTGGTTGGTTGTTTTACGGCGTGGGCTAATTGACCATTAGAATAGGTTACTAAGTGTGTGAGAAATTCTACATCACATATAGTTTTTCATACACCATTGGACCTGTTCCTATATGCTGCTTCAGCCATATATTGTAGGATATATAGCATGAATTTTTGGTCTGTGTTAGGCCAGGAGTCAGAGCACCACTGCATTTCATTCTGGCCCAACAACTTAAGAAACCTCATGTGCAGCTTATGTTGCATTTTTAAGCTTGCAGTTTTAACTGACTTCCACCAAGCATTTTGCCTTCAACCACTTTTATAATGCAGCCCTTGATTTTTTGTAACTTAATTCTCTTTGATGAAAAACATATCCTTAAGTGAAAAGCAAGGGCTATACTGATTTTAGCATTTCAGTCAGTATGTGTTACATTTTGATAAACTACAAATAATGTCCCCAGTATCCTTGGACAGGATGTTCAATAAATGCTTAAGACTTCTTCAAGCCTGCTCGTAAAAAGCACCTTTGCATGAAGTCAATATGGGGCACTGCTGACATCAAGGACAAATGTGTTGCCTGAACTGAGGGTCAAGATCCCAGGTACCACAAGGTGTCCTAGGCTTCAGAAGGGGAATTCACAGACAAGGGGTAACTCAGGGTGAACATAGATGACGGATTCTGTCCCATGGTATCATTCAGGGTAAATACATTGGTGAGACAGTATATATGGTACACATTTTTTTCAACTTAATTATTATTCAAATTATTTCCACCTCTTCTTTTTATTCTCCTCTGCATTTAGAGCTTGATCTGTAGATCATTGAGTCAATGGAAAATATCATGTTGGCTGAGTGGGCTATGGATCAACTGGAAATAAAAAAATTCTTAGTTGTTTTGGATAGAGGAACTCAAAAAACTTCTGTAGCAAGTAATGATCTCCCTGTTGAAGGTGCAAGTCAGTAGTATTTATTTTGATATTTCTAAGCCTCACTTTTCTGCTCTACTTTTTTGAGAACAAAGTCTTATGCTCTCTGCTAGTTAAACTTTTTTTTATTTTAAATTTTTAGGCCAGTTGTTTGCTTATTCACAATAGAATTTAAGAAGTTACAGCTACTGTATTTTGAGGGGAAAAAAGCATCCATTCTTAGGGGTCTAGGGAGAATTGTCATGCTCCAGGAATACAAAATGGTACTTTTCTGTAGACCAGTATCACTTTTGTTTGTAATTGTTTTTCCCAAACGTGCTAGTAACCATAATGCAGTGTTTTAATAAAAATAACACTTTCACGGTACATAAGGCTTCTAGCTTCAGAAATACTCTCTTACATTTTTTCTTGGGCTAGTTATTTTTGGTGGCAACCAATAGGTGTGCAAGCTGAAGGTGTCTCGTTGGCTATGTTTGTTCCCCTCCTACTGACAGCTAGCAGCAAGTGACCCTGGGCAGGAGGGAGATCCCAGGGTTTTGATCAGACATTATAGGGGGAGTTTTGGGTTCTGCTTCACAGCATTACTGCCTGCATCCATAGGCTACAGTAGTCAGCAGATCTCCATGCCCTTCCATGAACTTTAGACCAACCTCCTTTGGTAGTGATCTCCCAAGGGTTTATCTAGCTCACCATGCATGTATTTCTGATTTAGAAAGAGGCAAAACTTCAAGGGCTGCAGCAGAAAGTGCACCAAAGGATGATAAAAAGCCAAGCACAATACCCAAGAGCCTACCTCTGCTTCTGTCTTTTTCTCCTTCTCATAAGCCAGATCACCTCGGGTCAGTGAGTGTGCAGAGACTGTCTTTAGGTCCTCCTGCTTCTCTAATCTTACTGCAGCTTCATACTCTCCATTTTTGAAGTCCTCAGGGAGGAAGCTGCCAGTCTCTTTATCGTCTGCTTTCTTCCCAGTCACCTGAAAAAGCAAGCGTGATATAATATAAGCAGCAGTTTCATGACTGCAGTAGCCATGGATTACCCAGGGGCTAATTACATGTCATTCCTGTCCTGCTCGAGGAGTATGTGACAGACAGAGTGCAGACCTCATTCAGCCTGTGCCTGATTAACTGTGTATGCGAATGGCCAGAGCAATATCGCTTGCAGGCAGATCTCTCGCATCCACACAGCAAACCCCCCCTAGGCTTCTTCAGGGCTCTGGTCAAGATCCATGCGGCCAACTCAGAGTCTAACTCCATGTTTGGCTGGGGCCGAGGTGCTGCTGTACTGGCAAGAGCCAGTCAGTTGGGAAGACCATCTTTTTTGTGTGGGGGTTTCTTGATGGTTCACCCGCCAGCACATGTCAGTCTTCAGAAGGCTGCAAAAGGCTGCGGTGGAAAGAGCCCCCCTGACAAGCCACCGGCACCCTGCAAGCGTTGGGCAGGGGAGCTGAGCAGGTCGAGCAGGCAGAGAGGCTTTCTCCCTTGGGACCTTACAGTTTTATTGAAACACAGCCAATGCAGTTAAATCAGGTTGCTGAGTAATTTCCAGGCTAGTTTTACCCATTGGTTCTATGACTGCTATCAGCACCAAAGTCCCCATTTATAGCACTTTGCAAAATAGCAGAAGGTAGTTTCTGTGCAGAAGCTGTGTGATGCTGGGCAGCAGCACAGCTTTCTGTAGCTATCAGAAGCATTTCTAATGTTCAACTAAGTATGTACAAAGAGATAACTTATTAAACTTAGTAGAGGCTGTGGCATATTTTGAGAGTAGCTCAGTAAATTCATCTGGCCTAGACTGCCTTTCCATTCAATCACTTTGTAAAATTGTGTTTGTTATAGAGTTTAACGCTAGAGAAACTGTCAGGGCCTTGCCAAAGAATTTAGACAGCATTAACTAGTCAGGCTATATGGCAGTTGCATCTTAACATAACCATCTGGGGAAAAAAGCAACTTCTGTATAATGTTCCAGTGTTCTACTGGATCGTTCCTGTTTTCCCAGTTTATTGATCATATCAGACATTCTTAGTCTGAACCCTGCAGTGGAATGTCCCATTACTTGTGGCCTGGTTTAAACATTATCTTTCAAAGGCTTGATAAGCCATGAACAGCAGTGTGTGTAGGAAGTGTTCGTTTATTATTAGAAAATAATACTATTACTAAACTGTTAGTTTAGTATTAGAAAATACTTTGGTTTCCCTTCATTGATACCTCCTCCTGATCCCTTACTGGACTGGAATTACTCAGCATGATCATGAACATCATACCTTCTAAAAAAATAAAAAAGAAAATCAAGATCAAAGGAAATACACAGCTGAATTTTGGTCAGTCTCTTCTTCCTGGTGAACTCTGCTCTGACACAAAATCCAAACAGCTATTTAGTTATATCAGTGGTGAAGCTCCTTCCCAAGGAAAAATTAAAGTCACAATATAATAGGATAACCTATAGTATAAACAAGTTTTGCACCTAGAGCACAGCAGTGCTGGTAATCTGCTAAATCACCTCAATGATCCACAAAAGTTGTCTCTCTGCCTGGTATAATGACAGTCTAGCAAGAAAAATAATTATGAATAAATGAAAGAAGGTTGTACCTACCAGCTCTTCTACTTTCATCATCATCATATTTGCCAGCGTTTGAAGGTCGTACTCCTGTGTGGCTGAAACTCCCAAGTGCTCAGGCCAGCTCTGCAGGGACCACCACGCTAGCTCTGCTTATATATCTTTGGGAGACCTGTGCTTGAATGAGATAATCTTCCAACCTGGGAATCCAAGTATGCCCCTTGGGCTTGCCAGCTGAGAGGTAGGCTCGCGCTCATTCCAGACATGTTAACAAGCCAGATCTGGTGTCGAGGCAGGGAGTGGGGCGTCAGTTGGGCGAGGAAGGGTGAGCCTCACAGTCTAACCACACCGAGTATGTGAATCGGAATGAAATGTGAGCTCATCATTCCTTTGGCAATGACTGCACGGCTCAGCAATGCGAGTCATTCTGTGTTCCCAGTGCCCACTAGGACAGCTGTCTGTTGATATAGCATTATCACTTCATCTTCTTTTTTTTTATTTTTTATTTTTTTAAACTGACATTCAGATGACTGTAAGATACTGGAAAGGGTAAGTGGCTTATGTAAGATACTTGTAGTAACATCTTCCTGATAAATCGATTATGACCCCTTATGTCTTGGAAAGACATTCTTTTCATTGATATTTATTCTTAGATGATAAACAGTTTTAGGGGAAAGGATTTTTCTCATCATTACGGCAGTCTTCTATATTTGTTGGAAGGCATTCTCTGTAGGAATTACTAAGCTAGAATGATGTCTCTAGTGCTAAAAGGGCCTATGACATGATAAGTTACAATCAGTGTAAGATCTCAAAACAGCAAGCTTTGCATTTTTCTGGGACTTTGTCAGTGATCATAATCAGAATAATAAATTCTGTCCTATTATGCTAAAAAAAAGTAAAATGCATACTATTTTCTCAGGCAATATCTTCCTTTTTAATAGGAGAGAATAGGAGCACAGAAGTGACCTGTTCATTTGTGGAGATAAGATGAGATACAGACAGATATATACAGATGATGTGTGTGTGTTTTGGGGAAAAGGAGTTATTGAATCCTTTGGGAAAAATAAAGGGGCAAGCATTTCTTGTGCCGTGAATCAGAGTAGCGTGGAATCAGGAGAAGGAACATCAGCAGAAGGCAATTTTATAAAAGGAAGATGCACTAATCTTTGCATTTAAGGAGTGTGGATGAGTGCTAAGAAAAATTGGTTCTGTCATTCTGGGATGCTTGGAGCTCCTGCCTGGTGAGGTATAAGCCTGGCTGTAGGAATCCAGGTCACCTGGCTGAAATGAATACAACTGCTCAGGTGCTTCAAGTACAACATGTACATAAGTGCTCCACCAAACCAAGACCTGACTATCTTGGGTGTTGTTTATATCATTAGCATCATTAGCATGTTGTGTTCCTGACACTGACCTTTCAAGGTGTCTCTCTTCTGAACTATCCCCCAGTAATCTGAGTCCATCCAAACTTGTCTTCTAGTGCCCATCATACCTATGCCCTCCCTTTCCCTGAAATTAAGCTGGATATCAGGTGGTTCCTTTACTACTCAGAATATATATGACATTAGCGGATGAGCCTCAGAACTAAAATAGAGTATGTGGCAGCAAGAGAACCTTTCAGAACATTTTTTTCCAAACCTAAGTACAGCCAGGATATCATTCCCCCCAGAGTGGTATGTCCTGAATCACAGTGCTGGGCTTTTTTTCACAGCAGTTTTGTACTCCTGCTATATGTCTCTGTGATAAGAGGCAGCTCGGTTTGGCTTTTTCTTGTTTTCAGATCTGCTATAACAGCTTATCTCAGTCTGTTTTGTTCTATGACACTTATTTGGGAGATTGTCTTGAAACCCACAGCCCTAACAGGATGGCTGCAGAGACCACTTCTGGTTTAGTGGAAACAGATCACAGTGGAGACCTGATGCAGGAAAAAAAATGCAGTGGTTTGCTTTAAGAACAAAAACTGTTTAAGAAGCTGTGAATTACCTCTGGCCCCATTGTATTTGAAGCTTACTTTTACTTTTTTTTTTTTTTCCCCCCTTTTTTAAAACAGCCTGCTATATAAAGCTGACTCAGCAAAACCTAAACTGGAAGATTTAAGTGGATAGATCTTCCTCTGCAAATAGTACCTAAATCCAGAGCCAGAGTAGCTTTACAGTAAACCTCAGTTCTCTGAGAGGAAACACAAACCACTTCTCACATCATGACTGCTACCAAAAAACCCCAGCTTATTTAGAGATAATTCAGTAATTATCTTTAAAACATCCCATCCCTGATGACTAAAAGAATAACAAAGAAAGAATAGAAAAGAATCTTCCTTGATTAGCTCAAGTTTAGGCGTGAAAAGGATGGCACATAGAAACCCACTTTAAGCAAAGGCTGGAATCTAAATTAACCTAATGGTAAATGCTTTTAAGCTAAATGCCATGTAGACCAAGGTAACCCTATTGAAATAGTAGAAATGCACTGATCCATATCAGCTAAGACTCTTGGCCAGATGCTTATCACTATTGCTTAATATTGGAGAGGGAAGTAGTATAATGAGCCTGCAACCTTGTGCTGGACTGTAACCACTTAATCACCTTTCAACAAGTGATTTCTCCTTAAGGTGGTAATAGCACATGGTCAGTGGGAGATGCATGACAGGAATCTGAAAAACTCTTGTCATTCTGCTAAAGGATAAGGGTAGAGCAATGACCTGCAAGGTGTAAGGCAATTGGATATTGTCACAAAAAAACTTCACAGAGAAAACCACAAAAAGGCATCAGGCTCAGCATGACAGAGAGAAAACTATATGGCACACCCTATTCCCTGCTATCAAAAGAGAATTTGTCTGAATAGTGTAATTAATTTTTTAAAGAAGTTAATAGTAGAGTGAAAGGATTGTGTGTGATACAAATGATATTGCCACCTCCTGTCAAGTGTATTGCCATCATGTTTTCAGTGCCGTCACTGCAGTACTCGGCTATCTTGCATTTCCCAGAACTCTGCCCTTGGCTCTGTCCTTGCATCCAAAGATGTTGCCTTGTGGAATGCCATTGTGCCTGGCTGTCTCTGTCCATCTCCTGCCGCTCAGAAAATAAAGGTATGAAAAAATCAGTGGCTGAAGAGTGGTTATGCACCTAATAGAGTATTAATCCAGCAAACTATGTTCCATGTGTGTGCAGTCAGGGATAAATTCATACCCAAGGTACATGTAAGGAGCAGTAACCCATAGCTTACCCCTCCTGGGTTAGTGATCTGTTGGTGTGCAATGGCTTGTTTATTTCTCAGTATGTGTGAGCATCCGGCATGCCCTACATATATCCACACACAAAAAAGCAATAAATAATAGTATATTGCAAGAACTGTATTTGTTTCCTCCTCTTTTTTAGCTGTATGTTTTCCATAAAAGGCAGGAAACACTTTTATTTGTCTAACATGTACTCTTTGATCTTTATTGTCAAAAAGCAGTTTGAGTATGACTTAACTATAATATGAAAATTACACCACTCATGTGCTAAATTTTTCAACATAGTGAGATATATATATATATATATATATCTGTCTGCTTTGTCTAAAGTGACCAGGGAATTGCTACATGATCTGTTTAAAACAACTTTGAGACTTCCTATCAATGTATATTTTTGTGCATAAAACTGATAAAGAGAACCACGTTGTCTCCTTAGGGAAAAAAAAAAAAAACCCAAAACTATTTCACCTAGTAATATTAAGTTAGTTTTAAAATTAGAATGTGTAAAATTGTTGAATTGAAGGGTGAGGCTGTAATTCCATTTCTTTAGATCAGTTGTTACCATAGAAATACAGAAGTCACAGTCTGGCAGGTTGCTGGTCTGGCCAGCGCAGTCCTCTGGTGTCAAAACCCAAACCAGCAATGAGTCAATAGTTGCATCACTTACTGTAGGGCTTAAAAAAAACTCTCCTCAAATGACATTAGGGTTGGGGATTTCACATAACAGAAAAAAAAAACCAACAACAAACAAAACCAAAAACCTGTGATTTCTATTTAAAAACAAGGGGTTTGAATTTATCTGAGTCCTTGAGCTTTATCATGATGGCATTTGTAAAACGTGTGAATCTGGCTAATTTACCTTAATGGGTCTCAGTTAACAAGCAAGTGCAGGAAAACACACCAGAAAAGTTGTTAGGTGTGGGCAAATGGGTTTATCTGCTGGCTATTGGCCTTCCTAGTCAGCAATATGGTTGAAGATTCTGCTGCTCCAGCACACCTATGCTGGTGCTCTGTTCACATAAACTTTGACTACATTTTGTGTGGTCAAGGAAGTACAGTATTCCCTCAGCTGCAGCAAAAAGGCTTTTCTGTATTGATGTGGAGTTGTCTAAAAGGTTTCTGCTATTCATAAATACCCCAGAACAACTCCAAGTCAGTCAGGAAAGGAAAAGTGCTTAAAGTAGAGAATTGCAGAAGTTATTATCCTTGTAGCTAGAGCATGCCTGCAATGCTGGTCACTTGAGTCATGATCCAACAGGTACCTATGCTGGCCAACCGCTCTGCAGTAAAGCATAGCCAGTGCTTTTGACTGTCAGCAAGGGAGAATTCAGCTTTGCTCCAGAGAAGCTGTGACATTTTTTAATGCTATTTGAATTTTTAATTTCACATTGTCTAACTTAAAGTCTCCAGTTATCAAACCTCGCTATACCTTTGCCTGAAAGCTCCTACATGCTCCCAGTAGTGCAATGCCTTTTTGCTGGGTAAATGTAAGGGGATGCTACAGTTTTGGGTGATGCAAGCATCCCTCTGACAGGCTGTATAGCATCTGCAGGACTCTTCCTTGTTTATGCAGAAAAAAATCCAGGCCATAGCTGTCCTCCTCTCCACTTACATAGCCAAAGTAGCAGCCCAGGAGACACAGGAGCAGTGCCAGACTTCACAGGCTGTTCATGAGGACACCACAGTCACTTGCAACTGGCTGCTTCAATTTTGTGAACTCCACTCTGCAAAGGTGGGAGGTTTTGTGCAGGGCTGCTTACCAGCAGTGCCCAAATAACATCCAACCACTGCTTTTCTCTGTAGTGTTACCTTACAGTACATGTTGAAGTGATTATCTAACGGGATTCCCAAACTATTCTCCACGCAGAATTGACCAAATTACAGTCATAACACACGTTAATAGGGAGGAGCTGGGGAGGTTGTCTAGTCCAAGTTTCTGCTCAAAAAAAAGGTCAAAATTGAATTCAGGTAAGGCTGCTCAGGGCTTCATCTAGCCAGATCTTGAAAACCTCAAAGGACAGAGATTTCCTAACCTCCCTGGCCATCCTGATCCAATGCCTGAGTATCCTTGTAGTGATATTTTCCTTATATACAGTTGAAACTTTCCCTCTTTCAATTTATGATCATGGTCTCTCATTCTCTTCCCATAAGCCTTTGTAAAGAATGTGGTTCTGCTTTCTTTGTAACCTCCTTGTAGGTTGCTCTTAATTTCCCTGAAATCTTGTGTTCTCCAGGCTGAACAAGTCCAGTTCACCCAGACGTTTCTTGCATGGTAAGTGCTCCAGCCCCCAACCATCTTGGGACTGACTTTACAAAATTGTTTGGACACGTGATTAAAATACTAAACAATGTTGTTCCAGGAACTGATCCTTGTGGGAATCTGCTGGAAATACTTCAACTCGTTACTCTCACCACTTTGCGATCTGTCAGTGAGCCAGCTTTTAGTTCTTCCAAAGTGCATCCTTTTAATTCCATATAATGCATGCTTTTTAATCATACCAACATATGTCATGAAATGAAATGCTTTGGCAAGACCCAAGCAAACTGCATTAACATGAATGCTACTCTCAACTAGACCTTTTATCCCATGGAAAGAGGCTTGTTTAAAAAGATCTGCTTTGCATCCAGCCACATGGGTTGGCATTTGTGTCCGATTCTTTCTTGATAAAGCTTTGGTTAACCCTTCCCCCTGTTTTCCTGGAACCGAGTCAGGTTAGCCTGCCTGTTGTTCCCTTTCATTATTTTCAGCTAGTCAAAATATCTTGGGAGCTAAGGAAAAACAAAAAGGAGCTTCTCTGCTTTACTGGCACTGGGACTGGCCTGTGAGATCTTTGGATGCAACCCAAGCAGCTGCTCTACCTCCAGGGA
The DNA here is from genome assembly GCF_000699245.1 of Pterocles gutturalis. Lineage (NCBI taxonomy): Eukaryota > Metazoa > Chordata > Aves > Pterocliformes > Pteroclidae > Pterocles > Pterocles gutturalis. Next base: position 31,718 of record NW_010129936.1, read on the forward strand.
GGTTCCTGCATCTTTCGAATAAAAGGGAGTGCAGGGAATCAAGGTAAGGAAGAATTGGATAGATTTTGTTTACAAATATGGAATGTTTTCATAGAAAATTAACTTTGTAATCTTGTAGCAAAACAGTAGTATGTCACAACACCGGCATAATATGTGCACTCAGGCACAACAGCCTCCCTCTTTCTCACTTAATGAAACCAGAACCTTTATAATGTTAGAAACAGTTTAAGGAAGTTCTGAAAATTCCTATTACCTGGAAAAAAAAAAAAACTTTTATGTTTTGTGTTTCAGTTGCAGTTTTGTTTTTTTCTTTTGTTTTTTTTTTTTTTTTCCCTTTTAACATACTGGAATTAAAATGTTAATGCATAAACCCGCTTCATATTAAATTTGCTGAAAAGCTTTCCCCCCCCCTCCCCTTTCATGAGATGAGGTTTCACTGGCAGTGAGATACTATTGGATTTGGATCCAAGCTATTTTTAGCAAATATCTGCTTTGATTGCCATAATACCAGTGAGGGTGGAAAAGCACTGATGCAACTTTTGAATTACATTACATCATACTGTGTTGGTCATCCTCTTGGGGCTAGGGGGTAAGTGTTTCTGTGACTGCAAACACAGATGGAAAAATCAGTTTTCTCTTATCGATTTGTTACAGGTACAGTGCATATACCAAAAGTGCAATTTGAGTTTAATTTTAGAGAAGAGAGTAATTAAAAACAAACCAAACAAGAACAAACAACACCCCACCCAAACCCACCTTTTCCTCTAAACTGTCATAATCAGAGGCAAATTTATGTCAGAACATGAACTTGGAAAAAACCTTGTGCCTTTCTGTAAGACACAGAAGTTTTACAACATTTTGGCATGGGATTTCTGTACTCTGTTTTATTTCAGGAGAAAATTTAAGGAATACATGAGAAAGGAGGAAAGGGGAGTGAATGATCTAAATTGGTTTCTCTGGGCCTACAAAGTGCAATGTATTCATCTGCAGGCACTATTTTTAGTAAGTTGTTATTTCATGGGAGAAAATGCCAAAATTTTCCCCCATAGCTATTTTCTCTCAGCAAAGGCATCTTCACACCAGAGTCAGTTGGATATGGAGACCACGGGGTATGCCTTTTCCCCAAAAAACCCTGTTGTTATCAAATTAAGGAGCTAGAAAGGTCATTAGGTTTGACTAGGCAGTTCTTGCTGAGGCTGTACTCATTCCATTCTCTGCTCATACCTAACTTACGTACCCTGTAAGCCATTTTCTATGAGCTTTGCTTTTCTTTCATGTCTTTTTGGACCATCTGTGTGCCACAGCCAGTGCAGAGGTAGGCTGTTCTCACTATAACGGACAGGGTTAGAAACACCAGGGAGAGCCTTCTTTTTTCCTCCCCTCAGGGCATCAAGGGGGAGGATATGGGACAGCATTAATCTGAATGAAACATTGAATTTCATTGTGAAGAAATGTAAAAACAGACATGTACTTTCCTTTTTCTGGTTCATACAAGAAAAACATCAAGAAAGTGAGAGCACTGAAGAACATTCTTACTTATCTGTGCCCAGCTTTCCAGACTGACAAGGGTTCTTGCTAGGCGACCACAGAAGTTAATATATTCAGTGATTTTTCCCATCTGGACAGAAAGAAGAGGCCACTGCCTTCTCTGACACTGATTCAGATCACTGTGTTGTCTTTCTTTCAAGTGAGTGGCCATTCATTTCTTTCGCGTAACTGTATGCTCTTGTGTCACTTTGCACATTGAGGAGGGGAAAGGGCATTGCTTTCCTGCTTAGCAGCACGAGTGGGACAACTTGCCTGGAGGAAAAAAAAAATCACCCAGACTTTACCCAAGAAACTGCAGCTTATGAAACAGCACAGTATTTGGCTAGTTATTTTGTTTTATTCATACAGTCTCTCTGCAATTCTGGCAGAAAATGGAAGACAAATGCTGAAGCATTGCATGTCCATCTAAATTCCACCGGGCTCCCAGCTTTTCTGAAGTGAGAAAGTATAGGACATCACAGATTGATGAAAACTTTGATAATTTCTGGCCCAAATGGGTGTAGGAAAATGTTTTCTCTCCATTCCAATGTTCTTGAGCTTTATTTCTCAAAGGTCAAACTCACAGTAACAGTCACAGTCATGGTCACAGTCAAACTCTTTCATTGACACATGCTTGCTTGGCACGATAGACTGCTGAGTTTGTAGCCACGTACAGATGGATTTGCGGTTATCCTCACAAATTCCTCTCTCTGCATTTGGGCTACCACCTGTGGTAAATCTTGAATTAATCCCAAGAGCATGCAACCATGCTTCCCTCAGCTTAACGCCTCAGATTTTGTGGAAAATTGTACAGGTTAGTGCTAATGAGGTTGGAAATGCTGCTGCTTTCACTGAGGATTTTTAAGGGAGAAAGAGCACCACATTCTATATCAACCATAAATTTTGTTGATGGGACAATGAAAGTATCTTCCCATTGGAAATTAGTGTTTGACAGAATGAGGTCTCAAGGCATTACAATATCATTCACAGCAACACATATAGCTGTGAAGCAGACCTCCAGCCTGTTGAACCAAATTAATTAACCAAATGAATTAATTCCAAGTAAAATATTAAAACTGTCAGTGCCAGTTGACTGAGAAAGTCAAGTCAACTATTAAATGCACTTTGCAAGTGCAGAGGTCTTTCTATTTATGATTTACACAATGAGGAACTAGTGGGGGGAAATGGTAGGTTTTACCTTCAGTTGTAAAATGTGTACATGAAGCAGTCTCCTGATATGAAATCATAAGGCTGTGGTGCCAGATTTTACTTTTACTGTCTGAACAATTTTTCCAGAAATGAGGAATAGTCATGTGGAGGTGATTTTTCCAAAGAAAGACTTTCTAGACACATGCAACATGAAAATGCTCGGATTCAGAGAAGTCCTACCCTTTCTGCGCTGAAGCTATCATCAAGCACCTGCAAATAATACTTCAGTCCCAGAGCCACTGAAGAGTGTGTGTTGGGTTGCCTGCTTTTCTGATGCTGAAAGGGAACAGTCAGAATGCATCTTCCCACACTAGCTGTAAGTTAACAAAAAAAAGAGAAGCAACCTTCACATTTCATATAAGATGATGGAAGGACATTCACGTTTGTAGTAACTTATGACTTTACTGATTAATTTTCCACTGACCTTTCAAAGAACTACTTTTTTTACTGAGCTGCGTAAGCAGTAGTGTGCATGTGTTCATTATGTTCTAGGGCAAGAAATAGTTCTAGAAAATAGACGAAAACAAATCCAATTTTGCTTTTCTCTTCTTTATTACAAGTTGGTAAACACTTAGCTTCCAACTCAAGGAAAGCACCAGCCTTGCTGTCTGATTATCTCATAACCATTTTGCTGTAGCATGTCACCTAGTCTTTCTAAAATTGCCACCATCCCCCACCACGCCCACGTCCCATAGCAGAACCCTTGGTGCATGCATAAAAATAATGATTGCATGTTTATTTGGTGGCTGGCTATAGGAGAATGAAGACATTGAAAAAGCTGTCACTATCCTTGGGTGTCAGAAGTCATTCATAAATAAAACTAGAAAAAAACATAATACCTTGAGTAAGGGGTTAAAATGTAATTATTTTTTTAATTACAATTGTACATTTGAGAACGGCACTTGTTAATCTCTTATCAAAGCATTCTATTTTTCTTTGATCTAATTATAATTTATTGAGAGCAGTTGCCACAGGCATCTGTAATCCTGCTTTAAATCCCTCTATGCATTCCACTCTGTTCCAAGCTGGCCTTTTTCCACCCAGCATGGTAAATGTATTCTCCCTTTTGTTTGTATGTGAATCTCCCATTTGTCTCTGTTAGAGTTACAGGTGCTCACATACACACAGATAGTCCCTTCAAGCATAAGTTTTCTTTGCATTTTGTTTCACATGTTCATTAATTAATATGATTATTTGCTACTCAGGAAGATCCCAGTTATCTATATTAATGGAGCCTTCACAATGTGGGAAAAAGATAAACATTTTCTTGCTCGTTATTTTCTAAGAATTAACGGCAGGGACATGTGGTAGCAGCTTTCATAGAGTGATAGTGTTTCATTGCCATCTATATGACATTTTTTTTAAAACTTAAAAGGGGAAGTTTTGAACATCAGACTAAGAGATGGAAAATGATGTAAACTCTGCCACCTGTAAATGCGAAGGCAAGTGGGATGGGCAATTTTGTAGCAATCCATAGTCACTCTGTACTTGCAGTGAAGTGCTAGTCTTCCTTATGCACATAAGGCATTTTGCGTTGATGGACTGTCCCAAAGCTATTGATTTGGCACAGAGCACTCCAGTGAAATGCACACTTCTTAAAACTGTAATTTTTGAAAAAATCTAGTACTTTCAAAGTCTAACATACTCATTTCTTACAGAAAATAAAACCAAGCACAGTGGACTTAGCAATCGCTTAGCTATCAGAAATCTTGAGGGAATTAGAAACATAGAATCATAGAATCATTAAGGTTGGAAAAGACCTCAAGGATCATCAAGTCCAACCGCCAACCCACACCACCTAACTCACTAAACCATGTCCCTAAGCACCACATCTACACGTTTCTGGAACACCTCCATGGATGGTGACCCCACCACGTCCCTGGAAAGCCTGTTCCAATGCCTGATCACTCTTTGTGACAACTTGGAAACAGAATCAGGTGACTTGCAGATTCTGGGCCCAAGTGCACCTCCAAGTTCACAATAAAGTTACAGCTGGGTGGATTCAGTTCACGTGATGTCTACAGATTTTTTTTTAAAAGCATAAACCTATAAAAACATAACTGAGCAGATGAATATTCAAGCAATTCTCTGATTAAGCTAAATTACTGCACATGTTAGTCTAGTCATGATAGGCATAGCTGTCCCTAGGAAGCTAGTGTTAGGCAGACTGATGTGTTGTTTTGGTCTGTGACCTCTCCTTGTTCATCAGTTCCCCACAGTGAATCACCACAAAGATGTGCAGGTTGGCTTAGCTTCAAGAAGCATTGCTGTGTAGGAGTTTTTCTTATTTCCCCCTTTCCATGGCAACCTAGGTTCTTTCCAGAGATATAACATCCAAGTGACTGAGAAAGTATACACAGGAGATTTTGAAATCCAGTGAAGACTCCTCACTATCCTAGTGAAAAGTCAGTGTCTACCCTTAAAAAGTTATTTAAAACTTATTGCATCATTGCAGGTGAAGCAACAAAAACTTCCTAAAAATAGGTGGTGATGTCCAGATATTGTACAAAAGTAGCATTTGAACTTCTGTTTCATCTTTGGCACTTTTATCTCACATGATTTTTCCTGTTTCTTATCAGTGCTAGAGAGCGGTGGCTTACTCAAGGCTGGAACATGTGTCAACAGGTGACTCACCTTGTTCACCTGCTTAGGTGGCTCCTCTGTGGAAGGCACTTCTATCTGGCTTCAGATCACATTAGCAGTTTAAGAGCCAGAGGAAGAGGTGTACTTAAAGTCTTGCAGAAAGATCACTTCTCATTTGCTTTGTGTTAGAGGCTGCCTTTTCAGATTTAAAGGCCAAGTGACACTCCACATATTCTGGAAGAACCGGGCCAACCAGTGAACATGACCAGTTGTCTTCTCCATACATATGAAAGCAGGAAATATGGGACACGTCTGGCAAGAAAACAAAGCTTGAGAAAACAGAATGAGGTAGTGGACAGAGATCAAACCTCAGCAGAAAACCTCTTGCATTGAAAAAAAAAAAACCCAACAATGAATAGCTTAACGAGTCCTTTCTCCCATACATGCATTTTCTTTAAAGCAGTTACTTCAGTGATCACAGCATTTCTTGACACGAAACCAGGGCCTGATACAAGCTTATGTTCAGGTGACTTTTGATCTGAAAACGTGCACTGTTCACATTAAATAATCAGCAGCAGTTCCAGGCTGCACTCAAATCTGGAATCACATTCTCCCCGGAATTACTAAGGAATACAATCTCTGGAGAGATGCTTGGTTTTTTAACAATCCTTGCCAGAATTTTGTTGTTCTGTCAGGTCCCTGTTCCTAATTCTTTTGTAGTCTTCCTTTACCAGCATACTTTCAGAGAGACCACCATATGCCTCTCTTAGGGTACGTTTACATGAGTATTTATTGTGCTGGACTGGTTCTTTTTGGTAACATTCCCCTGCATCTACACCTGGAGTCCTGCAGTCCCTCTCTCAGTGGGATCAGAGTCAAGTCACACAGCGGGGTACCCTGGTGACAGGTTCACTGCCTGTGAGGATGCAGGGTCCTCCAGCAGTCACCACGCTGTCCATGCACACTGTGACCTGAAGAGAGGCAGCCTCATCACTGGGAAAGGCATACTGTGGTCATACAGCCCCAGGGCCATAACCCGTTGCAGCAAATTGCACCCCAGCCCTTCCCCATGCTTGCACCAAGTGGGCAGTGCAACCATACCCAGAGAGACCTCGAGAACACATAAGGACAGGACATACGTGCTTGCCACTAGCTGAGAGAGTTAGGTAGGGGAAAACCCACACTGCTTTGCTTCTATGGTTATCATGAGTTTTGTGTTGCAAATCACAAGCCACGTCCTTGTGCAAGAGCTAGTAACAGAGGCAGAATGGTTCCTTTATGAGCTGATGGATTTGACTGCCTGCTGACACACATTTGAAATACAGAACGCTAATCACAGCATAAGGATCTGCCAATTTAATCTTGACAGAAATAGCCACAAGCACAAATTACATAAATTCAATCTATGTATAGAGTCTATAAAATGTAAGTGAATTAATGGGATATGGGTTATTGAAACATAACAAGACCTAATGAACTATTCACTGCTGAGAGAAGTGTTATCCCGGGCATAACCTGTGTTTTATTTTGCATTATTATGCTATAGATAATGAATGCCTAATGGCTTTAAACCTATTAGAAACAGCTATAATTCTGTACTTGTCAGAGTAGTCAACAACATCTTGTTCAAAAGTTACTTCAAACTTGGAATTTACAAACAGATTTGATTGGACAGTTCAATGCATTTTAAATTGTTGTGCTTCCAGCATTTCATTCAAGCAAATAATTCAAAGTTTTTGGAATGAACTGGTAAGTTTTACCTGTGGATTATCTGTATTTCAGGATATTTTCTCTGTTTCTCTTTCCAGGTAACTCATAACTTATAAGAGTTGAAGGCTATGGTGTAAAAAGCCATAGTCTCCTGAGACGCCATAGATGAGTTTCAAGTTTCTCCCATAACCAGCTCTTACCTTAAACTGGCTAAAACCCAGCTGGCTGAAGCTAATATGTCCAAAACAGAGACGGTGCTAATAGAAGCCCTCGAGCTATTCCATTGCAATGTAAGAACACCATCAGTTAAAAGCAGAAATCTCAAAATCATAAATTCACAATTCCTTTTGAAAACCCACTAACCACAAAATAGGTGCTACCTTCAGGAGCTTCACAGAAGGTTGGGCCACAGTTATGCTGGACTTGACCCTGGTTGCTCCGGTTCACTTGAGATGACAAATAACCATTTTACCCTCTCTTTGACCAGCACACAGCAAATTTATCTCACTTAGGTCCTGCTGGCTGTGTGCTGTCAGCCACTCAGATGGCTCATGAAGAACTGTCACATGAATCATAGCTTCCGTATGGAGGGCATTGCTAGATGCAATAAAATGACCACAAACATCACCATGTTGAAGTGCACTGCTTGTCTCTGTGTCAAGGCTTTTCATCTCTTTTTCAGGACAATATTTGTCCTAAGTCAACTAAACAAAAAACTCAACAACAAGACTTCCCAGCTGATGGGAACAAGTTATTTATACTGGTTCTGCTCACAGGAGAGAAATGGAAACAGCTTCTCTGAAAAATTTATCAAGTGCTGCTTATTCTAGGCATAGATGGGTTTCCACAATCATCTCTTCCCAGCTTGCAAGGACAGTTATTTGCGAGATTATTGCCAGGCTGAGCTAGTGTAGTGAACTCTTCGAGCTTAGCATACTTCCTACCTCATTAAGATGGCTTGAGCATGAGGGATGAAAGGGAAGAGCTGCTAATAATGTCTTTAAAAAAAAGACATGAGGTATTTATTAGTCTTAATAGTCCCAAGTGAGAAAGAGGAGTCAAGTAACTGTTAGAAGCATCAGTTAGAAGTGGGCAACTTGTCAGCTACTTCAAGTTGCTGAATGTGGAGCTGGGAACACACTTCTCTATCAGAGCAAGTGCAACACCACCTCTGCAGCCTCTGCAGTCTCTGCAGCTGCATGTTCATGGAGCCACTAAGTCTGGGGAAAACATGTAGGGTCATAAGTTTGCAGAGTTTTGGCTGAGGACTAATAACCTCATCAGCTGCTGACTCTCCCTTCTACTCTGTCTGTACAGGAATGCAAGCCCTTCACACCAGAAACTATTCCCAGATGCAGCTGCTAGGTATTCATAACAAATGTCTAATGGCTAAAATTGTGTGCTGTGGACAGTGTAATCTTTCATGTCACATGGGGACAACTGTGTATTCCCCACTGCGGCTGGGATACTGTCCTGTCATCCTAACATCATCCGGAGCCATACTCCTGGTCCAGAAACTGCTGTTACTGAGCAGTAAATTCTGATCCCTTCTGATGCCTCCTTCATATCAAGTTACTATTTTCTAATATTACAGATATACCAGAACCAGGTAGCTGCCACTGGTGTCTCACTGCAAGAGAGGAAGTGTGACTGTAATAGCCCTGTCTATGACTTGCATTAAATCAGGTTTGATTTCAGGTTACAGCGGGACAAGGGACAGGCATGTCCCATTCCAGAATCCCTGTAAGCCTGTGCTTCCTAAATCAGCGTGTCTTTTGTACTCATGTTTGGGATCATCCAGAGAAAACACAAGAAGGATTTAGTTTTGTTGATGAAGGAAGGGAGTTGAGGTGCTGCTGATCAAAGTGAAGTTTCTGCTAGATTGCTCTGAGATGCCTTTCTTAAAGTTATCCTGAATCAGTCTTCTGGGAAAAGCATGCCTTTCTACGGATTAACACTGTAGAACTGATCTGAAAAGTATTTCCATGAATCACTCAGTTTTGAAATTTTACAGAAATATGATTTTTGTTAGAAATAGTTTTGTTAAGATATGGTGAGATGCCACAAACAGCCTGATGAGCTGTAGGCAGAGAAACAACTACAGTGTGTAGGGATGCCAGTGCAGACCAGTGATCAGAAAGCACGAAGTATCCCACACATCGGCCCTCTTAGGGAGCTGCACCAGTTAATGCATCCTTGTATGCCACATGGGCCCCAGCGCCTGCAGGTCATTTCAGTCTAAACATAAGTGGGTGGCACAGTTGACCTGATCATGTATCATGTTAACACACATCCTGGATATGTTGCACTTAGTGAAAATATTTGCAACAACTCTGTTGTGTACACAGCAACAACTTGGCTGGAATTTCCTGATGTTCAGCAGCCCAATAATTGGGAGGTTTCCTCTTGAAGTGGTAGGTTGCATATTGCCATCCAAAGTCAGTAGAATTGGAGCATCTGATAATCATACATGATTGTCTGGCTTTCTCCAGCTCTATATCTAGATTTGACAGTCAGAGTTTTGAACACAGGGCCAAAAGCTCATTACAGAAGAGAAGGAAACATCACTTGCTTTCTCTACTTTGTAACAGAAAAAAATATTGGAGCCCAGTTCTCCTCCTGTGAAAGGACAGAACATGTTGCATTATATACTATCAATCTTTAAGAGCTTCTGGGATTATTTTTAAAATAAGAACAACCACATGATTTCTTTCTTGTTTATAGAACAAATGTTCTCACAAAGTAAATCCAGCAACAAAGGGGAGTGGTGGGGAAAGCTGAATAGCATTTGGTTTCACTAACAGTCTAGTCGGATGAAAATATCCTTCCTATCTGTATCTCAGGGTGTGTTGTGGGTCTAGTGAAGCCAAGTTGCATAATGCTCAGCCAAGAGAGTGCCAGTTTTGGTCTGATGTGTTGATGATGAGATTTACTGGAGTGTATTTATGTGTATAGAATCTGTATAAAGAGGCACTGCAATGTTTGTCATCAAGCAGGGAAATAGCCTCATCCTGAAATGCTCTGAGGTCACTTGGCTGGTGCTGAGCCACTAGACTGCTGTGGGAGTTAACCAGGGCTGGGAGCTGTTGGTACATTAGGGTGCACCCCATAAGAAGGGTGATGTACAGGATCCCGCTTCTCAAATGCTGACAAGCCTTCCTTCTTCCTTGCAGTTTAATTCTAGAATTTGGCACTGGCAAGTATATTTTGTGTCCCACTGGCATCACGCACATAAATTAAGGTGTAGTTGTTATTGAGAGATGAGAGGTAAAAGTCCTTTTTGAGTAATTTTGCCCTGGCTGAATGAGCTTTTACTGATGTGATGCAAAAAAAGTGTCTGTCCCAAGGGAAAACTATAAGCTAGCACAACTCTGAGTCAGTAACACCTCTTCCCCTCTCTCTGACGCTAAAAAATGTATCCTCTCTTAATGTACTTATTTAATCTTTCATTTCATGAAGAAGCAGTGCCTGCAAAGGTTTCCTAAGGTTTGCAAAAAATGTCTCTGAGTTTGACTTGGGTATTGGTTTGGGTTTCGGTTTGGGTTTCTGTTATTGAAGAAATCATTTTAGAAAACTATTGAAGCCAATCTATAACTTAATTGATATTGAATTCTAAATTCACTTACACCTTCTACAGAAGAGTATTAAATATTTTTTATGGAGTTTCTTAGCTCAAACAGACCCTCTGAACTGGACGCCAAGAAACAAGCAGTTTACATGAAATGATGCAATTGGGATAGCCCTAAAGAGTTATCAAACTCAAGAACTTGTTCAGAGTTTAAATTTATAGAGGATCTCAGGTTTTGGCTCTCATGTAAATTAGAAGAATCCTTCCCAGTCCTTCTGACAGTAGCATTGTGTCTGCATTTATAAATATCATAAACAGATCATACCAAATCCATTCACAATTACATGGCTTAAGTTTACACTTATAACATGATTCATCATGAGCACCGTTATACTAAAAATAAATGGAATGGCGATTTATTATAATAAATGCAAATATGTACATTGCTCTTCACTATTCCTCTACTATTCTTTTGCTGTTTCTTTTACACCCTTTCTAGCAAGACAGTGAAAGTGAATCTCAAATCCATAACATCTAACCTCTGATACCATGTTCTAGCATACTAAAATGTTCCTGAAATAAAGCCCTTTAGTTTCTTACATCATTTGTATTCTCCAACTTCCATCCACATATTTAGAAGCTTTTGAGGCATAGTATGTGTGTTCATACCACGACACAAAAGACATCTATCCACAGGGCTGCAGAATTGTGTGCTATTAATTTACATGAGGTAGGTACTTATAAATAACATAAGTTTTAATGTAATTTAGTCACATTCATACCCTATCTTCTTAAAGCAATTGGAAACAGTGCTATTTGCATATTATTGTATTTTCATTAAATGGTGTAACTGTTTATTAGAATTCTGGGATGGTATTGATCAAGTCTGAATGCAGCTGGTTTTAACCAGAAAGATAACATAAAAATGCCCATTACAGCTCATGGATAGTTAGAATTACAACAAACTTTTAGAAGAATCATTAACTGTATTCTTTTATTTTAAATCCCAGCCATCCCTGCACTCTGCTAACAAGCTGTGCTGAACTAGCAGGTGTTTCTACTAAGGACCACTGACCGCTGACCTCCTGGCAGGTAGCAAATAAGAGAGTAGAGGAGAACAGACTAATCCCCCTTGGGAAGGCAGGCTGGAGCAGAGCAGAGCAGCTTTGGGTGGTAGATGGTTTCCTTTCTAGCCCTGAACTGAAGTAAGTGCTGCCTTTATTTTGGGCTATGGTTGAGGGAGATCTGCTTGCTTTGTTTACAGTAATGTTTGTGTTTAATTATCATGTATAATGGTGCCTCAAAGGAGTTGTGCTTTGAAATTACTGCATGTGTGATCTGAGACCTTGTGTAGATATTCAGATTTTGTTTAGGTGTTGGGATTCTGTTCTTCAACTAGCTGATTTTCCCCAGTGTGGATGACAAAAAAAAAAGTCAGGTAAAAACTGAACTTATTTAAATCTGTACCTCTAAGCTACTTGCTATGCTTTTAAGAGTTCCCTAGTGTCTAAGACAGAAGATAATTAAGAAGAGCGGATGGGTATGACACCTGTGTTTCTTGTAGAGCAGTGAGAAAGGAGATAAGATGGGAAAGAAACCTTAGTTTGTGTGATGAACCAGTTAGCGATCTTCTGCAGGAGCAGCCCTTTCAGTGGGGTGGAGGGGGGAAAAAAAGTCCTATGTTTGCTTTTTTGATGAATCTGCCTCTCTCTCTAGTTCCTCATTTGAAAACAAAAACAAAAAAAAACCCCAGAAAACAAACCACAAAAAAAAAACCAGACAAAAAACATTAAAAAAAAAATCATCCGCTCCTCAGATGGCCAGTTATTTGTCTGAAGAACCCCACTCCTCTTAAACCTACTCTAAATCTGAGTGCCTTGTACCCCTTATCCCCCCCTAATTGCAGTTTCCCCCCAGGCTGCAAGAGGGATATAGGAAATCATGAAGGCATGGGAGCTGCCCTGGGACATACTACTTGCTGCAATATATCTATGAAAAGCACTATCAAGCACTCCAGGGAAGGGAGAAAGAAACATGTGGTGTGTTCTTGTCTGCTCTGGAAGCTGCAATGTGCACACAAACTCCTACACGCAGAGAGGTGCTTGTGTCTGGCTGGATCATGGTGGGGGGAGCTCTGCAGCTGGCCCCATGCGGTCTCTGCTCTAAGGGCTTCACCTCCACTGATGGTAGAGGGTCAATGAGACCTGGAGGCAGCAGCTCTGTTTCTGTTGCCTTGTGAGAAGGCAGAGGTTGTTACTGAAAAGTGGTGGCTGACATTAAGCTGTGTTTTGACTGGGAGTGCTCCAATATCCACCTTAGTACTTATCTGTAGGTCTCCAGGAGCAAGAAAACCATGTTTAAAAGAGTTGCTGAACACGGTAGATGTGAAGGACCTTGATTTTTGTAGGTGTTTCCCTTTTGGCCTTGCTGCTTCATCAAAGTTGGATGGCTCTCCAGGCAGCTCTGCAGTCTCTTGCTCCCTGTAGCCAACAGCAGGTCCTTGTCAAAAGCCTATTTTTATCATCGACCTTTTTGAGTGACTATAGGCTAACAGCCAGGACACGATGCTGTCTGCCTTGTATCCATGATGGTGCATTGTGACTTTTTTTTTGTGAATGATGCTTTGTACCTCCTGTGCCTGAATCCTGTCCCTCTGCAGCACCAGAGCAGGTGAGCTGGATGACTAAACCATGCTTGGCTCCAGTTCTTGGCCAGAGCCTTCCTGTGACTATCTAGTATTGCTGATACCCTGCTAACTCTCTCCAGAGCTCCTCGTTACAGGTGCTCTTGTTACAGACACCAATTCTGCCTTCCCCCTGTCCTCCAGCAGCAGCCAGGCTGCAGAGGAATAACACACAGCAGATAGCTTGCCTCCTGCACACCTTTAGCCTCTGTACTTGGCAATGAGAGCTGCATTTGCACATCGGCTTATGGAGGAATGATTTCCATAGCAACAGCGAGGATATGTGGGACAGTATGAATACTGCCTCGGAAAGCATATAAAGCACCTTCTTAAGAAATGACTGACTACGCAGGCTCTGAAAAAATACTCACAATTGGCTATGTGGAGGGAGTGTTGTGCAATGTTGTTGGGGGTTTTTTTGTGGCAAAAAAAGACATTCATGATTCATTTTAGACAACACCACTTTTTTAAAAAAAAAAAATCCTGGGTATAGGGAATGGTGAACTTCTGCTTTGTTTATGTAAACTGTTAGTGAATGCAGACACTATGGAAAGATCTGTGGTATTTGTTTCTTTAGCAGCAGAGTGAATTAATACTCTTAGAGTATCTAGATCTAGTGGGGAGTTACCCGAGGCAAGTAACAAGGGGGAGGGGAGAATGACAGCTCGGTTGGCTTGGGGGGAGGAAAGCAGGATCAGCTTGTAGTCTCCTTAAATAACAGGTTTTATAGTTGTTATGGGGGGAGGGGAGGTTTGGGGGGGAACAGGCTTTTGCCATCAGAAGACAGGGAGGCAATGCTCTAGTACTTGAGGATGTCAAGAAATGGGATAGGAAATATGTGTGAAGGAACAAAAACAACTTAATTCTTGGTTACATGGATATGTCTCTCTTCCCCTTGCTATTGTCCTCCTACTTCTCTTTCTGTTTTTTTTTTTTTTCTATTGCATGGTTCCACGTACACACAAAGCACTCCAGTATCTGGACACCCTGGTGAGGCTTCTCTGGGGAAGATGGACAAACTGTTAGCTTCTGTAGGCTCAGCTGTGTTACCACCTGAGGAGGGTTGGTCCTTTCACGAGCTCCTGGGAGCTGTGTCCCTGGGCACACATCTGCAGTGAGCTCTGCGGTGCCAGTAGTGGTTACCTGGATACACATGGCTGTGTCTTTCTGAATGGCATGAGAGTGGGAGGAATCGCTTCAGCTCATTATAGGTGGAATGAATAAAAGTAACAATGCTGATTTCATCGCTTCCTTGGTAAGGTGATAGCTAATCAACTTGGTGTGCTGCACTGCAGCACAAGTATATTAAAAACAAGCAGTTTTAGAAGGGGAAAATATTTTCATTTTTCAGGTATTGGATTTAATCCATTAAGCTTGTCAATGTTTGGGGCAGCTAAAACCACTGGGAATCTTGAATTCTGTGCTTGAGCTGGATGCTGAAAGAGAGATCTCTCCATGAATTCCTGCACCCCCCACCCAAAAATCTGAATGAGTTTGCACAGCCCATCTTCCTAGACCTCCTTCTACTTATGATAAATTATTACTGTTCTTGACCAGCTTTATTTGCTGACTTACACAACTATCCAATTATTTTTCTCTCTCCCCCCCTAGCCTGGGAATTGCATCCTGTCATTTTCATGTTTGCCTGCAAAGTTAACAGCAACAGTGAGATATTTAGGAACATCAAGCATGGGGGTAAAAGATGACACGCCCATTTTTGTCTGTTTGGTACCCTATTAGCAAGAAGGCCTGTGTGGGGACAGTGATAACTGGATGTTGGCTCTGTAAGGGCCTGTAAAGCAGCAGCTGGAGGACTAGCTGGGCCCTCACATTTGCAAATCCCCTTTGGAAATACACATGCTCTAGCTTTGGCAGTTGCACTGTGCAGGGATCCTAAACCTGTGTCTTCATATGGGAGCAAAGAGCAGGGCTGTGGGATTTCTTCAGGCAGTGCAGCAGAGGATGGCAAGCCCTGCCCGCAGAGATCAATAATGTCCAGTTGTCCCACAGCATCTGCTGCTGTGGGGTTTAGATCTCAGGAACAAAGCAAGCTATTTTCTTTTAATGAGTATCATGTACTCACAGTTTATGCTTTAATAGGATTAAACAGTCTCAGCATGGCCTTGGCAGGTTGCATGTACCCCAGGGCAGGACAGTCTAGACTCCCTGTCTGTCCCAGGCATCCTTACCCCCTTGATGCTGGCATCTGAAGAGCATGGCTCTTGAGGGCACCTTTACAGGTGCAGTGCAGCTGAATCCAGCCCTAACACAGGCTGTCTTAGTCTGGGATGAGATTATTGTCCTGGAAGCATGTATTTACCTGCTAACTTTATTAAAAACAAACAAAAGATGAGCTAGAATACTGCATACACTGATGCAAGTATTGTAGAGGGATGTGTTTCTCTCTGAAGAGAACTGGACAGGAACCATTAGAAGTTCAATGCCATCTCTCTCTGCAGGCTTTCCCTCCTCCCTGTTTTGTAATCTTCTGTTCTCTCTTCTGTATAAGACTTGGTCATTTAGAGACATGTAATGTCTAACGCAGAGTGACCGTCTGAGGGTGTCCTTGTTCATAGGTTGCTTATCCCAGGCTGACCTGTTGCAGAGGAGGCCGAGAGTCTGAGCCAGGGACAGACTAATGTAAGCAGCAAGCTCCATGCTGGGAGCAGGGGGTCTCATGGTGGGACATGGCTGCCTTCTCCCCACTCTTCCTTCTCTGCAAAGAAAGTACAACTTTTTTTCATTTACCCTGAGGTTCCACCAGTTACATCTGCTCTGCTCATATGCCAGCTCCCCTGGCAGGATATGATCTCAGAAATTCTGAGATACAGAAGTTGTGGACCCATGTTTCAGTGCCTGCCCAGCAAACATTGCAGGGGAAGAACATGTGCAGCTCCAGGATGGAGATTGCTTTTCACTGGTGCCTCTGAAGGCAGCTCTGTGGAAGTGAGCTTCAATTAAAATCAAGGACCTTAGAAGAGCTGTTCTGGAAGCTGTTTTGTTTTATCCCATGCATCTTTTTTCTTCATGGAAATACAATGTGTCTGTGTCAAGGCTATAAAATAAAATACCTCTTCTCCAGAACTGAATAAATTAATTGTGAAGCTGTCAGATGGCATTGCCATATATGTGGAACAGAGAACAAAAAGGCAAAAGCAGCTTGTAATAAAATTCCTTTTACCGAAGCAGTAAAGACCCACATCCATATCTTCCACCTACCCTTTAAGACAGTAATAAAAGTGACTCAGCTTGGCAGCACTGGTAACAAGTGGTAAATGGCTTTAGAGTTGTTTTGTTAGAGGAAAAAGACACATTAAATACAGCCTTGGATTGATCAGGTATTGTGTCCTGAAATAAGCATGAGGAGGAGCATCTGCCTCTGCTGCTGCAAGGCCCATGCTAAACATGCACTGTGAAAAGAAAGCATCCTCTGCTGCTAACACAACTTCTCTCTGCCATCTTCCTGGGGAGGCACATGTAAAGCGGAGCTGCACAAGCAAACAAGAAAACATCGAGTCTTGCCAGAGGCTGCTGGGTGAGGCTGTAACAGGAAGGGGAAGAGGAAGATCTGTTACCTCACCTAAGTGCTCACCTCTCACAGTTGCTTCTAAGTCAAAATCACTGCTTTGACATCTTGCAATGGAAAGCTCTGTAGGAGAGCGGGATGTTGAACTCTGTTACAATAAATGACATCAGGACATGGACAACCCCCTCATCCCATTTTCATTCAGTTACTTCTCTATCATCATCCTTAAACATTGTATATCTGTAGGAACTCCATAAGAATGATCTGGTGATGTGCTCACTAAAAGAAGCTGTCAAAAAGCCATTTACAAAGGACTCAAGTGGACAGAGCAAAATGAACAGGAGATCAAACTGGAAGTGCTTATGAGATAGGCAAGCAAGTCCAGTGCTTTCATGATGGGGAGTGTGCACATCCTGTGAGAGAGTGCAAGGAAGGGGATGGTGGGAAAGAAATGAATGTGACAAGCTGCAGAAATAATAATGTAACTGCTCTAGGCAGGGATCCTTGTGAATAATGAGAGGCAATGCATCTCTGCAGTGGTGTGCTTCCCCTGCAGAGGAGGACAACAAAGTCTGCTTTGGGGTTTCATTTCTTCTGCAGGCTGGCACAAGTTCACACCTAGATGCTCTCGAGGAGGGACCATCTATTGGTGTGACTGGCTGTACATCTCAGAGGCTGGTAGAGAGAGTATTGGTGATCTCACTTTGTAAAGGGGCATCTGAACAGTTATGGGACTGATTCTTGGTGTTCTGCATGTTGTGTAGGTACTCGCCTATTGAGTATGCCCACTGCGCATACTCATTCCATGGCTACATGGTGGTGGTATTCTTTTTTTTTTTTTCCCACCTACTAGAAACGGAATTTTTACTTTTTAAACAGCCTCTGAATACATCCCCAGCTTTGGCCACTGAATGCGTAAGCCTCTGCTTTCATCTTTGACAGCTTTGGCTTTACGTGAGGAAATCCTGCAGGTCCGTACTCAAACTCATACGCTATTGCTTGGTAGTTTAATTATCTGCCACTGTAGGCTGTTGCTGCAAGCATCTGGAGTTCAGATTCAGTCATCTGCCTTATAGGTATCTTAGAAGAGCAGAGTTGAGCTGGTGCCCTGCGGTGCTGCTGTGTGAAGTAGAAAGATGGCAGGGATGGCTTTGGGAGGGGGGAACCAGTTCAATTTAACTTGAAAACACTTTGGTAATCAAAAACTTTGTTACTAGCTCCATGCGAGGAAAACATGCTGAAAGCTGAAGAGTTGAGGAGAAAAGGGGTTTTTAGCTGTTGTGCTGAAGATGCTCTTGTTTCTCAGGGTTGCGGAGTGGGCGAGGTATGCTGGTGTTAGCTTCTCAGGACACAAAAATTGAAGTTCTGCCCCTGTGAGCTCTGCAGATCTTCTCAGGAAAGAAACGCATGGGCAGGAGTTCCCTGCATCCCAGCTGGCAGTGAAAGAGGGAGAGGAACTTCTGGTAATAGCCCAGTGGAGAAAACAGCTCAGGCCTTCCCGGAGCAGCACTAAAGTGTAACAGAGCTTGGTTAGCAGCCTCTGGGGAAGAGAAGTTGTTCAGCCTTGTCATCTGGTACAGCAATAACCCTATTAAATGGGCCTCTCGTTGTGAACAAAATACCCTGGTGCACTGCATAGCTAGTAAGACCTCTCCAGTACCAGCTCTCTGAGGGCTGGAGTGATCATCTTGCTGCACCCACACTTTACATGGTGATGCTTCTGTAAGCTTCTGCAGCCTCTCATTTTTAACATGCAAAAACTCCAAATAGTTCCTTGTCTGAGTGTTTCAGAAGTTGGAGGAGGGTCATGTTTTGTGATGAGAAGAGATGCTCGTACCCTTACTTAGTTCTCAAAGCGTATGTCTACTTCATGCACCAGAGTGCACAGCTAACCACCCTCACGTGCATGCTCAGCTATTGCTGATTACACTCTCAACTTCACATGGGCAGCATGACCATCTCCCTGGACTCCAAAAGCAGTGGAGCTGTTAGGAGGGCTGTGAGCAGCACACCAGCTGATTTGGGCTCTGCCCTGTATGGATGTTGCTCTGTTGTGAAGGTCACCTGGCTCTGTGCACCCACGCGGTCCCACAGCACTGGAGGCACCAGCACAGCGGGTACAGAGGCAGCTCCTGCGTCTTTGCTACAGAGGAGCTGTGCCCGTAGCACCCTTAGCAATAGTAGCACTGAACAGGGATTGTCATCTTACTCTTTCAATTAACCTGTTGCTCACTACTCTGGCATATTAGTGAGTTGTTGGACAAGCCTCCAGATCTCTTATGGTTAGTGTGTGTTAAAGAGAGAGTTTGCAAAGGAGATGAATCTTTTCTGGGACAGTCTCCAACACAGTGAAACATGTTCTTCTGCAAGTTAGAGATCACTGCAGCTTTCTACAAAACAAATCTCAAGAACAAGGCATACATCCTCCAACTGATAACACAAACGTATAGCAGTATGCGTGTTCTCAGGGGGAAAAAAAAACCTACCAAAACAAGGCCATCTACTGCACTTGTCTGGGGAGAAGATGGGAACAAACAGCATGTGACAGACCTTAACGCTGTTTTCTAATGCCAGGCTAGAAGGTGCTTAGCTGATAAGCTGGCTGTAGGAACCTAGACAGAAGAGAGCTGAAGAGATTTCCATAGATCAATGTGGTTTGGTTAGCAGAGCATTAAGCAGTCTGCTTCAGTCCTCTTAGAAATTCAATAAAAAAAGAATATAACAGTTGATCCAGCTCTGAAATTGTTCTCCGAAGTTAAATAAGATTTCACAGAAGTGTCTTGAGTTCCTTGGATGGGCATGGAGAGGATCTGGGTCAAGGGTATCAGCTGTACAAAGCATACCTCCAGGCATTGCCTTGGGATGAGCAATGCATTTTGCTACGTGGTGTTTCCTGAAGAAAGCACTTGCCCATGCTTTTTTTAAAAATTATGTCTGAGTGTGGTAAAAGAGGAAAGAGAAAAAACTGATGTGAAGACTATGGTGAGCAGGTGTCTAAAATTGGGGGGAGGGGGTGGGGAAGGAGAGACAGGGCACACTAGTTATCAGAGAAGTCAGCTTGCTACTTATGATGCAAAAGTTTAGGTTCCCCCCAACCTGTTTGTAAGACCTCCTGATTCATCTTATTAAGGTTGAGTAATTTGAAATGGTGAACAACTGGCTACGAAAAGATTAAAAAAATTGGAAAATATTTACCTTAGTCTTCATCACAGCTTTGGCCCATCCCTGTTTCTTTAGTCAGAACAACTTGTTCCTTCCTTTCTTTAATCTCATGGTACTACAGAGGTTTTGATAACCTGGCATAGACCAGATGTGATGGGTAGGACAAATGAGAATGGCATAGAGGCACTACCTGTGGATGGTAGAGATATGGTAAGAAAGGTTTGAACTTGTACAAGCTTGGCTCACAAAGGATTAGTGGTGAAATTGCAGTTACAAGGTACCTCTTACAGTTAATTTTAAGAAAACTGTAAGCAACTGCCTGGACTGAAACTTTCTGTGCTGATATCTGTCTTGGGACAAGCCTGCTTGGGAATTTGTCTCGCTTTCAAGAGACAGACTTCAGAGCTTAGAGGATACAGGGATTTGCAATGTGGAAAACATTCTGGTAACTTATTCTAGGAGAAAATGTTTTGAAATTGTCTTATATCAGAGACATGCCATAGCAACGAAAATTTGTGCATTTACACTTGTCACATAATGAACATAAGAGAAGTTCAGAGTTATGGTGGAAAATACAGGTGTGATACACAGCTACTGAGTATGCTCTGAGAACTCACAACATCACAGTGCAGTCCTTCTTGTGGCATTGCATTGGTCTGGATGCCTACAGTCTTTCTGCAGCCAGCTGAGAACACAGTAATTTTTAGCTTATGTTTACATATGCCCCATGAGAGTGATAAAAACTTTTAGACACTTGTCCCAAGTTGTTGGCCCCTGACTAATGTGGGATAAAACTTGTTGCTGACAACATTAATGAACACCAATCCCAGTATTTCCTATTGCAGTAAAAGCCAGTCCTGTTTGGTTTTGGGTCACGTGAAAAGTAATTTTTATGGTAACGGCATAAAGCTATTGAAATACCCAATTCAAGGCAGGCAGGAACTTGGGAACCACCTGCAGTCCAAAGCAAAGAGTGAGAGGTTAAGTCAGGTCTTGAGATCTTCACAGAAAATGATATGCAGCCTGCTCTTATCCTGTTTTGATGATCTTCTCTCTTTAAGACAATTTCATTGTTGATATTAATGTATAAGTGGTACTCTTTGGATTTACCTACTCCTTGCTTTTTTTTAATTTTTATTTCTTCAATATAAAAGAGAAGGTGCTGCAATTCTTCTTTTCAAAATAATTTCTCATTTTCTTCTGCACTCATTTTACAATCCTGAGGCTAAGCTTTCCCTGAAGACTCTTAGTTTTCCAATTTCCAGTACCTCCAAGTTCACCCAACATAAGCTTATTCTCCTCCTTGTGCTTCTGTTGCTCATGCTATAGGTGCTGCTGCTGCACATGGCATTTTTGCTCTGATTGCTTTCTATTTTCCCCTCTGCCTACAGTAAATTTCCTGTAGCACTCACCCAGTTATTCATCCATTTTTAAATCTTTGCTCTGCTACAATTCATAATCTTAATGTTATCTTCTTTCTCTCAAAGCTAAATCCAAATCACAGAATCTCAAGTAACCTGGATCTATTACTTACAAATAAAGAAGTAGGTACTTGTGCGGTCCCTCAGATCTTAAATATCCACTAGGATGGATTCTTGTCACTTGTCTGCTGTTTTCAGTTTCAGCCTTCCTGCAATGTTTTCTTTGGGCTTGCTCCTGCCACTATCTCTAAGCTGGACCCCAAAGCCACTCTGCCACCCTCTCACAGGGGCTTTCTGCAAAGCAGAGACCTCCTCCTGAGAAGAGGGCTGTGCTGCCAGCCTTGGGCTGCTGCAGTGTGCCTGGAAAGCAGAGCCTCCCTTTGCACACCCTGGCTCCAAAGTTCCTTATTGTCATTGGGAGTAGAACTGATAAGGATTTTTTTGTTGTTGTTGTATTGCCTTTCCATACAAAAATCCTGATTTAGTAAAACAGACTTATCTCATATTTTCATGGAAACTTGCTCTTCCTTAAATTCTTGCCACTACCAGAATACAAAAGCAGAGCAGCAAATAGCTACTGATTAGGACATTTTCTCTGGCCAAAGAGAAACAGGTTCAAGGCTCTTGTCAGAATAAGGTTGTGAACCTGAGTATGTGGTGTCTCAGGTGAGTTTTTGAGCCACTGAATTATTCCAGGATATAAATTTTATGCCCATTTATCAATCTGTTTCCTCTGTTTCTTCAGTCTTCAGGGATTTATATAACAAAACAGAAATATTTTTTTTTTCCATAAAACTCTATTAAACTTATACTGAGTTTCTATTTTTGAATTGTGTATTTGATATGTCAGGTGTGGAGGTTTGCTTAGGGAGCTCTTGGCTGGCACTTGTTAAATCTGTTTGCAGATTACTAAATCCTATTGTATAAAGAGCACAGTCACGTAACCAGGGGCCATAGGAATACCTAGATAAATGTAGATAAATTGCTTCTAATAGCTTTGTCTTTCTGTGCAAACAACTGTTGCTTTCCTGTCAAGGAAAAGTATTGAAGTAAACAAAATACAAAAATATAAACAATTGGAATTACTTCCATCAATTAAAAACACTTCTAAAGAGAGAGATAGGACATGTAAACATTTAATGTTATTTACATGTGATGTTTGGCATTCATTCTTTGTTTAAATGTTGATACGAGATTCCAGCAAGTACCGGTAGCTGTGGAAGGTAGCTTATTCCACTGATGCATGCTTGGCTCTCTGCTGAGGTGGCATACTCCAAAGTGATCCCTCCTTAAGGAAGGAACTGAGATGTTTCCATGTGGGTGTATTCCTTCCATAAACTAAAACTGAAAACACTTTCTGTTTTGAGCCCTGCTTCCACCAGAATCCTGAATAAATGGGCAGAAAGACACTGAGTGATAAGCGGATGTTCCACTTATGGTACTGTATGAACTTGCAGGCAAGAACAAAGATTATTACAGCGGAAAATTAAAAGAAAATGCAGAAGACTAAAACTGAAGAGTTTGACATAGGCCTGACAATGAAATATTCTTCTACATATTCTCCTGCCACAACTGTACTATGCATCTACCTTGTTCTTTATTATAAGATCTAGTGGAAAAGAGGGAGCCTAAACTGAAAAACCACCTAAAATGCTTTGCCAAAGTAATTGAATCTCACTTGACTGCTGTGATGACTCCCTGGACTCTGCCCTTTGCTTCCCTGTAAACACTCTTCCTGTGCCACTTCACAATCCTCTCCTGCACCAATCCATTAACACATCTACAGCCACAGAGAGTCCACTGTTGAATTTACTCTTGCTTGAACCTGCTGCACATAATAACCATGCCTGCCTTCACTAAGGAATAACACTTAGCTGACAGCTGGGCAAGTCCCTCAAATAAGGCCTTGGGCACTGCAACAGGAATTTTTGGCTGAGGCTTTCAGGTGCTAAAATAATACAAATAAATAACTACATTTTATCATGGTGATCCATGCATTGTTTTAGCAGTCAGCCCTTCCAGTAAGTCATCATCAAGTAAAGCATAAAATTATAGATGTTCTAATGGATTTCTGGTAATGATCTCTGTTACTGTTCTTGCGTAGTTGTTTGGCAACACGCAAAATGATGAGAGGAAAGAGCTTACCCTTCAGCAAGGGAAGTAATTGCCTTCCAGCGCACAAAGGACAGCATTGCAACAGTCTCAAAATAATAACGCAACTACCTGCAGGCAACATCGGTCCTCCAAGCAAGCAACAGGATTGTGTCGTCATTATATCCCCTGAATTCTAGTTACTGGTCTACCTGTGATTGTTGTAATGTAAAGGCTGCCAGAAAAAAAATTGCTGATTTGTGCCAGCCACTTCATCACGGCATGATAGAGCAGGAAAGTGGAATCACAGGAGTACTGGTTTATCATGGAAGGACCATAGCTTTGCCCAGCTTCATCTGCGCTGGCTGCTCTGGGAGTATGAGTACTTACACATTTGCAGGGTCATGGCCCATGGTGACAGTAAAGACGCAGAGTTTCTCTTCCAGTTCCATGTAGGACAAAACTTCACACGTGGCATCTGTAGTTATTTGAAGGAGACAGTCCTTATACTACCAAAAAAATAGTTGCTGCTTTCCCCATGCTGTCCTTACAAAAAAGCTTTGTGTCCTCCAACGGCATTTCCTTGTTTCATCCCGTCCTTTCATTCCAAGGCTCTTCCCCCTGAATCCGTTGTGACAGGTGTGCAAGCTTCTTATTGAGTAGATCAGAATAATTAGGTAGATCCCAAACTTATAAACAAGCTGCAGAGCACAAAATGGAGAGCAGCTGTAGCGGTGCAAGTGGGACAGGCAGAGAACTGGAACTGAGGCTCACTGCAGCCCCTTCCCTTAAATAAAGCAACCAGTACTGGCTGGAGTGGGGAACTTCACTTAATACCCAACAGCAATTCCCTCCTAAAAATAACATGGCTGTAAACTCATTCTAAAGAGTGCATTACAGCATTGCAGGCTTGTGTTGACATCCCCTGAAACTGAAGCTAGAGAGAAGATGCAAAGCAGGCTTCTGTGACCAGCCGTTTCACTTCTAAAAATCACTACTGCGTAAATTCAGGTCTATATTGTTCTTGTTTTTCTGCAGCTACCTATGCTTAATGCCAGAATGGCTGCCAAAACAGTGACCCTTAAACAAATATTTCAGAATCTAGTTAGAAAAGAAATACTAAAGCTGTAATCATTAGTAGTTTCATTGGGAAAGATGATGCTGAGTGTTACTTGTGACAGCTGGGAGTTAATCTGTTGGTAACATCCAATACAAAATATAGCTTGTGTTGTCATGGGTCATCTTTTTTTTTTCATATCATGTTTGAATCTGAGGCAAAAAGTGAAAGGGGGAGAAAAGCAATGCTTTCGTTAACTTCTTAAATCCATTTACAGCAGCCCAACTAATGTGCTCTTCCTCCTCCCCACCCCCCAAAAAGCAAAGCCCAAGGGCTGCAAGGGGAGAGGGAATGCATTCAAACCATGTCAGCTTCAGCAGAAATCAGGAAGGCTGCCATCTCAAAATAAGTTTTTCGCTCCCAAGCACCAGCTTAGAGTACAAGAAAAGAGCTATAGGGCACAAGAGTGTGTGCAGTGAACTTCTGTTGTAGGAGGGGGAAGATTGAAACAGGAAATTTCAGTAATGGTCACTCTAGTTTTCTTTTAGATCTGAGATTTACAAGCATTTAATCTCCATCTTTTTCAAATTCAAATTTCTTTCATTCTTCCACATAATCCAGCACTAGATACAAAAGTAAAAATATTTTGTAAGAGGCAGAAATAGAGTTGATGCATCCATTCCAAGGGTTTGGGCTTTTTGTCTGAAAACTGTCATATACTCACTGTGCTTAGTTGCTGTTGGACCAACAGTCCAAGGTAAACTTTTCTTTATTGGTGCTAATTAGTGTATCTGTTTACTGCTGGCAACAAAAAAGATGAAACAGGATTAAGGTCAGAAAACATAGAAACTGCAATAAAATTACCAATTCAACTGGTGTCTCATCTATGTGGGATTATCTGAGTTATTGTCAAATCCTTGCTAGTCCTACAAGTTGGAGTGAGAACAGTACCTGAATCAGCTGTTAAAAGCATCTTCTTTGTTTTACAGTCAGAATAATTACACTCATCCTAATTTAATTTGCAGTAAAAAGCCTCACTAATGCATGACAGCACCAGCACCACTTCTCACAGTGACTGATAAATTCTCTTGGTGTCCAAACTTCTTTTTAATGTTAGGAAGCTTTGGCTATTCTGAAATCGGTTTTGTAGCCTTCACACTCAAACAAGTGCATGGTTTTTACAAATAGGCTTCGTTAAGGTAGCAGGGTAAAATTCAGACAGACCAGTAAATTTGTGAGTTTAAACAAGAATCTTAATTCTGAAAGAACGGACTTCCAAGGATATGGGATTTCAAACAATTCCTTGATAAGTATTGTTTCTGCCTATAAAACTTGGGTTATGGAAACAATTAGTTACTCCCTTTTTCACCTATTATAGAAAAAAAAAACATTTTATGTGAGAAAGGTGTCGAGTCTACTTGGAAATTTATCTTCTATTGTTGATAAATGATTATTTAACAATTTAATCTTCATTCAGCTCTATAAATGTCATCAGCAGTGGAGGAATAGCTGGTCTTCTGACCTATGCAGCTGAAATAGGTTCTACAACTAGGATAACTCAAAAGGACAACTTAAATTTACATTCTTAAATTGCCCATGCAGGTGTTTATTTTGCTTTAACTGGTGCAGGTTCTCCTATAATTGAGCCTTTGAAATATTCCCCTTTTGAGCATCAACAAAAACCTCAGAGTTCTGCTTCTAGAAGTAAGGGGAGCCGGTTGCAATTGGAGTCGCCTAAATAAGCAGGGCTTTTTGGATCAGTGGCTAAGCTGGAGTATCTGAGACTCAAAGATAAATTCTTTTGGATTTGTTTTCTCAGTAAAATAAGGAAGTGTTCATCTTACCTGTGACTGTTTCAGTTGATTCAAAAGCAGAAAGTTTACTTTGTTTTAGCATCTGCTTGACAATTTTCAACACAAATGTCAGCTAAATGCCAAAATACTTTGACTTTCCCATTTTCTCCTCTTTGGTCACCATTACATGCTAAATTTGAACTGAATTAATGAAAGCTTTCTCTACTTGTTTCCTCTCCCCAAGGGAGGAATTTTTCAACAAAATACTTACTGAAGTGTACTTACAACTTCAGCTCCAACTCCAGTTGCAGAACTCCAGTCAGAAGTAGGTCTTGTGGCCTTTGAACAGGGTGGGTGTTGAAATCTTTGGCTAGAGGATGATAAATTCAAACAGCCTCCAGTGACCCCACTTGATTAAAGATTTAGATAGGTCTTTTTCTGAATGTTAAGAGCCTGGTCCATGAGAGGCTCTGATTTCCCTCAGATGGGGCTGGGATTACTGTTCCCAGAGCTGGTGGTGCTGCCTGGGGTCCTGTTGCACCAGGTGCTGTTCAGGCGCAGAGGATAAAGCTGGTCCCTGCTGTGGAGAGGTGGAATTGCCTCTCCAGACATGCAGATAGGTGATGGTGAGGAGACAAGCAGCCAGGGCCTGCAGGATGGTGGGCAGCCACCACTGCATGGAGGTGATGGCAGTGATGTCCAGGTGCCAAACAGCTGTCAGCTTTGTGCTGCTGTGAGAATAGAAATACCTGTTTGAAACTTCCAGTGGGCAAGAAAGGCTGATAGTGCTCTTGTGCTAAGGGCAGGACAGCGCACCTCTCTGCCCCCTCTCCACCCCATATGCCCATCACTGCAGCAGATCCAGACATCCTGTTGTGTAAGAAAGCTGAACAAGAGCTTTGGGTTAGATGAGGAAAAATAAATGCAAAAATAGCTGTGTGTAGCATTGGTGCTAACCATGGTCCCGAAACAGATTTCCAGTGTCTGTGGGCCCCTGGAAGATGGGACAGGTCAGAAATTCAAACCACCTTCTTTCTGCCCGTGTGTTAGGATGACTGGCCAAAGAGATGCATGTCAGATAAAACCGATTCCTTTGTGATTTGAATGTGCATCCATTCTGGATCTGGGGGACAGCAGGATCAAGCATATTGAGCCTTATTCTGGATTTATTTTTTTCTCTGGTTCTGGCTGGAGATGTGGCCCAGATACCAGGTTCAAGTCAAACGTTCATTCCCTGAAATTCTCATGTGTCAGAATCTAAGTTGTAATTTCTTACAGGTTTTATAGTGGCACAGTAGTGTTTGGTATCTCATGGAAGAGCAGGGCCTCAGTTCCCAGCTTGCACATCTGTGCAACCCTTAAAGCAGTCTCAGCTCACCTGCAGTGTGCTTCCTAAAGGACTTTTCTTGCAGTGCTTTTAGGACAACAGAGAAGTGTGTGTGTGAGCTCACGCATGTGTAGTTTGTAGTGGTGAAAAGGGTTGTTTGCTTTAATCAAAGCTAACTTATTTAACAACAAGGCTTTATGCATTCATTGGTGTGGTTGCCAAATTTGTAAACTGAGTGATTCAGTAATTCTTCCTCTTGTATTCTGATAATTGCTGTGAAACAAGATAATGTGAGAAAACTACAGACTTGAATGTTGAATTGTATATGTGGAATGTTTGATGTAATAGATGCATTAAAATACTTGATTTTTAGTTCTGCCCATTCAGGAGGAAGGCTAAAATCACAACTTGGGCTGACACAGACTTTTACAGTCAGGAATACTATGAATTATATTATCACATCAGAATATTTTAGCACTTATTAAAATAAAGGGTGGGGGGATAAACCAGTAAGAGGAAACTTTTGAACAGATTTTCTCTTCCGTGAAGCCCAAAAGGAAAATCTTTGAGGGTTTCCTTTTTGTTCAGAGTTACCATTTAAAGTTCTAAAATGCAGTCAGTACTATATGAGAGGCTCCTCAGGAGAGACTTACCATTGATGTTACAAGGAGGGTGAATGCTAAGCTGCCATATGGAACTTGCAAATCAACATGGATAAAGTCAAAGAAAATCACTCTTAAATTCACTTTTCTGATAACTGAAAGGCTGTGTCATCAGCTCTGTCCTTAGATTACCTGCTAGTTCCTCACAGCATATCTAGCTGCATGCCAGGCTGTGATCTCCTTTGCCTGCCCGGGAATCTGTCCTGCCCCACAGTGTTCCTGACTCATCAGATCAAAACACAGCTTCTTCCTTCAGCTTTGACACCCTCTCCTTTGCTCATTTAGATTGAAAGCACCTGAAATGCAAATTGGCCCAAGCACTCTGGGCTGTGCCAAACTGCGTAATCTTTTTTAGAATTCAGGTCTCTCTGGTTTAGAGTTGTAAACCCAAAGTACAAATCTTATCTCTTGCTAGACCAGCCCTTAACTTCACGGCTCCCTAGTTTTATGAAATAGTCTTGTGTTATTTTCTTGAGTTGCATTATAAATGATTGGCAGCTGATCTATTTTCCCTTCTACTTAGCAGTAGGAAACAAAATGCTTTGCACCTAGTGGCACCCAAGGGAGTTCCAAGGCTGAGGATGACACAAGATGCATTCTCTGCTGTAGGCAGCAGAAACAAAATGTGTATTTTTAGACTTTTAATAAGTTATGACCTCCAAGAAAAATTAGAGATGCCCTGAAAGTATTAACTGTAAAGACAAGGGGAGGGCAGATTTTTGTTCCGCTGTATATTTAAGGCAAGAAAAAGCTGGCAGCCAACTACTATAGTGAACTACTTATCTTAGAAAAGGATGCGAGAGCTATAGTCAAAGCTCAGTGAGATGTTATCAACCTATCTTTGTGAACACAATAGTATCTGGTGGTATGTATCCTTCTTCACAGGCAGGAAAGACAGACAACTCCAGTATCATGAAAATCAGCTTGACACATCACCACTGTTTTGCCTCCAGGGAACTACAGAAGAAAGGTCCTTTGGAGACAAGTTTTGTAACAACATCCTGTTAGTGCACCAGTTCTCCTGGACACTTGCTGCCCTGCTCACAAAAAGCCATGTTATTTCATGGCCTGGCTGTGGAAGAGGAGGCAGAAATTGCAAGAAGCATGAAGAACATGTTCCCCAAACTTAACCATTAATGTCCTTACGTTACATGGAAGTACCATGTTAACATTGCCAACCAACTGCATCAGGTTGTACTTAATTTGTGGCCTGGTTTGATAACACAATAATAATTAAAATGCACTATCCTCACTAGAAGAAAGAAAAGGTTTGTTGTACAAAAGACTAATTAGATTACTTCTACCCTCAATGTCAAGAGCTTTTGAAATCAAACCAATAACTATGTATAATTCATGAGGCTTGTTTTTCTTCCACATGTAATTACTAATCCAGAAAACAGACACAAAATGAATTGTGATTTACCTTTGAGGAGCCTGTAGCTCCTCAGCTGCAGTTTAAAGGAATAAATTGGGCCTTAACCATCAAAAAAACCCAACCAGTGAGATAGAAAGGATCTCAGGGAATCTAGATCATTCGTTCCCCACAATGGAGGAGTGACTACATTCTTAAACCCTACTGATCATATGCTTGCTGGTGCTCTCTTCCTCTCCTCTTGAAAACTGCTGGTGGTGGATATCCCATGTGGTGTCTATGGAATCTGTTGCAGAGCTTTACTAAAAGGATGATTTCTGCCCTCTTGGACTGAATGCTCCTCTCGGGCATTTTGAGATGCATAAACTCCTATCTAGTATGTTCCTAGAACAGTGATCAGATATAGTCTTGATGATGTTACCAGTACTCTGTAAACAGCCCACATGTTATGGGTTTATTTAGCTAAAATAAAAAAAAAATAAACAAATCAAACCCAAAGAGAAGAAACATGTAGTTGAGGTATATATTAAGAAAAACAGCAAAGCTATTAACTTAGACTGTTTCCTGTTGAGACTGTGGAAGGTTGCCCTCCTGATTTTAATTGCATAATTATAAAATTTGACTTGGGTATTGAGTTTTATGGCAGCTCAATCTGACAAAGCTAACAAAGACAGCTCATACATCGAGTGCTCAGTGATTACAAAGTAAATCACATGGACGATACGTATTCACTTGTATAACTCCATATCAGTTTTTAGCTCCTGGGAATGAAAGGAAGGAGTCCCAGTGATGCCAAAAGTAACTAGTGATACATTATCTGATGACTGGAGAAGCTTTGGGCCAGATCTAATGAAGCGTTGATGCTTTAAGGCAATTGATTTATGCCCGTCTGTTAGCAGCGGACTTAATCCTCCATGTTCAGATGACATCATGTTGGAAAAGCACTTCCAGATGAAAGTGTTTCTTTTTTCCCCTCTCCTTTCCACTCACCCTTAAACAGCAAAAAGAAGGAAATGGCAATGGTAGCTACTTTTTTTCCTCACCAGAATTCAAGGTGCATTAAAAAAAGCCTTTTAATTGTCCCTGTGATGCATAGCTCTGGCACTTGCCCATGCTGTAGCCTGGCTCTCTAGAGAATATGCTCCTATTGAAATGCTCCTGTCCTCCTGCCCAGTGTTGTAACAAATGCTCATTGGGATTGGGCTGACACATAGTGTTGCAGCAGGGAGCTGAGGGTTTGGGAGCTCTTTAAGTCAGAGACAAAAATAAGACAATGAAATGTTAATCTTTTCAGATAGATGCAATATGCTATACAGCTTCCCAAATCTGACTGTCTCTCTGAACACCCAGGCAGAGCTGTGCAGGTGCTGGGTGTATTGCACAGGGAGACCCACATTCTGTGTTTGGAGGGTAACTAATAGGGTCTTTCCAGGACCAGGGAAAGGAAAGAGTAGGACAGTTCTGATACATAACCATGCTTGTTATGCCGTGGAGAAAAGACATGTCTGAGAGTTATTAGAGAGGCAATTACTGAGTGGTTAAGTGCAAAGTGGCTCTGTTGTTGCCCTGAACTCTCAAGGAGGAAAAAAACACATCTCCCTCCTGTTGATTTCCTCAGTGTATGCCTTAGTTATGCGGGATGTGTGCTAGGGCATGGGGATTTGAGCCAGCCTTTGACAACTCCAGAAATCAAAAACTTAGCACTTTGACTCATTTGCAAGTACTGTATAATGAGCTTTGAGAATTCCTCTTTAGTCTGAGTTTGCTCTCGTAAGGAGTTCTGTAGTCCACATATATTAGAGCAGCATAAATGACAGATGAGTCAAATCCTCTTTCAATCTCTTCTCTTTTGAAACTGAAGAATTGCCTGACTTGACTGTCTGTGCTCTCCTGAAATTAATTAAAGCTTTACTTTAAAAAAAGTCTGAGCGAAAGTTTGTTTCCTACTCATCACAGCGACAGTGAAAAGCTTCTTAAACAGTATTGATCAGCAAGTTCAGCACTTTCTTGTTCCCAAAAAAATTCAAAGGTGAGAGTTTGGGTTCATTCCCCCTCATTTTCAGATTCTAGGAAGGTAACTAAAATCCTGAAGCTGGCAGAAAATTCTCTACAGAACTCGGATTCAGCCTTATTGAGCAGAGGGAACACATCCAGTAAGCTGAAGACTACAAAACCAAGCCAGATCGTAACTGAAATATGCTTTAAGGTTCTCTGTGTGAGCCTTCTTAATGGCATGGATTAGATATTGATACGGTTTTAAATTTTGAGGTGTGTTTCAGACATCAGTTTTGAAAAGCCATGAAGTGACCATAAACTGAACTCCGAGCGATGGAAGCAAAAGGAGAATGGTCCTACCAGAGAATAAGGTGACTCCCTGGGACTCAGAAAATCTGCTTTGGTAGCAGACTTGTAGCAGGATATCAACACATCACTTCTCCAGTGCTTTGGTTACCCTTGCTCCACAGAGAGGATATTTCATTACCCAGTAGGAAATGATCTGAGATACCTGGCAAGCCAATGGCCTTATGAGTGCTGACTCTTAAACTGACTAAGGTTACCCTTCTCCCTACTGTAACTGTGACTGCAGGTCTCTGAAGAAGTAACAACATTTTCTGGCATTACCTCGAAATCAGGGTCACAAGTGCCAGACTTGAAATTGTAGTAAGGAGCAATGGTGTGTCTGTGTCCTTACAGAGAAGCTCTGGCACTGTAGCTGAATCATGCCTTGATATTCCTGCAAGTGGCAGAAGTACATGTTCTGGACATGGGAGATCTCCAAAAGTTATGCTGTTTTCCTTCTGAGAAATGGTGAAGTTGCAGCTTTTGCTGCAGTAAGAAATATTTTCTTGGAGTTCTGCTTTAGGACTTGCAGCAGATCATATGACTGCCTGCCTAGCACCAGCCAAAATGGTCCCTTGCTGAAGTCCCCTCCAAAAGGAAAAGTAGAAACTGATATTGGCAACGTCTGTCTGAAAGGTGAGGAGTGAGAACCAAATCTGAGCAAGATATTAGGGCCAGTAAAATCCAGCCTGCTTCTTGCTATGTTGTTTTTCAGGGTTATCTACCCCTGAGTAGTGGGAGATGTCACACAAGCAAGTGCCACTTCGTGCCCAATTTCCCTAACAATTAACAAACTGAAGACAAACGCAGGCTATCCAAAGTTGTGCTGTTCATAGTGCTGAATACCAGCTGCTCCCTCATAGTATTTTTGATAAAGACAGCTAAATAATGACAGGGGGAAGTGCAAGGCTGGTTTAACTATCCTTTTATATGTACATAGTTGTGTATTTAATTTTTACATATATAATTGCATATGTATAGATTTTGGGGCAACAAATTGGACATGCCTTTTTTATATTTGAGTTTGTTCACTGGCTGGATCTTCCCAAAGAGAGACAATCCCACTGTTAATTAAAGAGCTTGTCAGCCCTGCCTGAGAATCTCAGCTTTTGGTGAGAGCACCAGGAATTAACAGTCATGTTACCTGCTCTGACTCTGGTTTTTGATAAAATAAATAACTGATTGAAACAATTTCTTACGATTAGAAATTAGGCTCTGCTGTCCCAAAATACAGTTGAATACCTGACCAGTTTTGATGATATACCCCTGCTAGTAGTCACTTATCTATTTCTGCAGAAATCTTGCTTGGCATGATTGCTGTTTCTCTTGCTTATCATCCTCTTAGCTCCATTACAGTAAGCAGTATAAACTATACTTTCTTCCACATGTCTATTAAAATGCCTCTTGTTATGAAGGCAGAATCAAGAGGGACACTTGATGCAGATTATACTGTGAGCTCTGCTGCTGCATAATGAAGAAAGAAAAAATGGGGAAAGAAAGGATTTGAATCCTCACTTCTTATGGTTGAATGGAAACAGAAAAAAGTTGTGGGGAAAAAACTTTCCAGAGTGTGATCTTGAGCTAGAAATAAGCCCTTTGCACTATGAAGTGTTCAAACTATAAAGTATAAATGAAGGAGCCTTTTTTTATATTTAAAAGGTGTGTGGATTTGTATCCCATCATCTCAAAGGAGACTCAAATGCCAAACCTGAATATTTCATTGTAGAATAACAGTAGACAACTATTTGTACGTGAACTTGAGATAAGAACACATGGGAAGGTGTAGGGAGGTGGGGAATGTAGCAAGTCTCTTGAGAGCATATTCTCCTCTAGCAAGAAAGCAAGATGAGTCTTTAGCAGAGATATATAATATATCATATTAAAGGAAAAAAAGGGTCAAATTCCAGTCAGTGCACATCTGAATCCCCGAAGCTACACATGACAAAAACTTTACTCCATTTAGATTTCATCAAAATCTTTTCACTTATCACCAGGAAAACTGTGATTGTGATCATCAGCCTCTACTAAAGTGTGGCTTTGTGCTATCATATTTGTAATTTTGAGCTGATGCTTGGTGCAAATATAGAAATATTAGGGCATGCTACTGCTTGTATTGGCTCTAGCATACAGAGGAACATTTCAAGAGATAGAGGCAACTGGCAGACTGCCATTTAGAGATGAGAAAACAATAATTCAAATGCAATTAAGTTACAAATTCCCTGTATATGAGAGCAGTAAAATTTTTGTCTGCATTAGTATTTTGCTATTTGTGTTACTCCAAGTCCGCCATGTGTATTTTGAAAAATGTACATGTTCAGTTGAATTGAAAAGTTCAGGTTTTAACCATAGTATAATTGCCAGAGATGGATCAAGCTCCTTGGTGGGGAGGAGGGACTGAAACAATTTCAGCTGCTCAGGTTTCAGAATTGTCTGGTTACTTTTAGGCTTCCACGTAACTGATGCAAAAGACAGATAATGGGCTGGACTCGGGGCAAGAAGGGTAAAGGTTATTAGTAGATCAGTCCTGAATGTGCATTTATTTATGCTCTCAGCAATTATAGCAGTCACTGCTGCTTGCTGGGGATTGTTTCCCTGGGAGAGGAGGCCATCAGAAAAACACACCCATGGCAACTAGTGTACAGCTTGTCTGCTAAAAAGACAAAGCATGACTGTTGCGAGAAATGCTGCCTTCATAATGAGCACCTACATTCTCCTGGAACACTGGCACTTCACTAGTTCTCCTCTGAGCCCACAAACTCCACAACCAGATATTTACATGTACCTGGACAGTTGGTGAGAAAAACTGTGCTGTTACCACCTCCCTTCCCCCCACCCCCCATGAAGACAAGACTCCAAATATGTTTGTTAGCGGAGATCTGTATTGCTTGTAAGGTAAAGAGTTCCACTAAACAGGAACAATACCACATTCTTGACCTGACTTTAACCAGCATATATTGCAAGGAGCAAACTTTAAGAGGATTACAAATTAGTACTGAGACTGCAGATAATTCAGAAGCAATGAAAGAATATTGTAATTTGCTCCTTTCAATGACAACAGAGATTGCTTAACCTCTGGATTTATAGTCTCTTCTCCCAGTACCAAACCTAATTTACCTTCCAACTGAAGTATTCACAAATGCACCACCTCCAGTTTATTAAGCTGCACTAGTGCTTAGCACAGCCTCCCTAAACTGAGCCCCTCAAGCAGTGCTGCATTTAGGGGAACGATGCATGTGCAGTGCAGGTGCTCATGTCAGCAGCTGCAGTGGAAAAAGCTGTAGAAGCTGGCAGGGGTTGGTTCCACAGTTGAAGACCTGTTTACCTTAAGCATCACTCAGCTCTGCTCACCTCAGTGGAAACTGAGCTTTTTCAGTCTGTGCAAAACCCTGGCATGTATGGAAATTCCAAGAGTCACCCTTTCTGCAGATACACAGCAGCTCAGATCGCACCGTGCAGCCCTGCTGTCCCAGTGCTGGGATGACGGAGCATCTGCACCAGCTGCCAGCCAGTCTGAATGCTCTCTGCCAGTGCCCAACCTGCTATTCCTCTCCCTGATGGTGGCTGAGAAGGAGGTGAAGAAAAGGGGTGGAAAACCAAGCAAGAACTACATCTAGGAGGAAAGACAAAGAAAGCATAGGAAGTCTGTGGAGCCAGGGGAGGATCACAAGTGTTGCTGTCATGCCCCAGTTGGCATTACAGATCTTGATTTAGGGCAAACATGCCTTCCTGGTGCCGTACAACCCTGTTCTCTATCACCTGTGTAAATGTCCCCAGAACATACTTTCTCTTGTGAAAGAGATGCCCGTTTAGAGTTTTAAGAACTTTTTTATTTGTTCAACAAGACAATCAAATTGTTGGTTCAAAGTTGCATCAGTATACTCAGGGTTCTGTGATTCCTATGTCATTCATATGATGAAGCTATCCAGAGGGAACCTCATCTTCGACTTGTTTCTGCTTCATTGCAGAGCTAATACCTCCAGGTTTGGTAACCTGTTATACTAACAACTTGTTGGAGATACTGGAAATAGCTCATAGAGAAGGAAAAAGAAGGGAAACAAAGGAGACAATTTTCCAAAGCAGAGCTTCTCCAGAACCAAGGTGTTTTCTGAAAGTTTGTGCTGATCCTGTTTCTATTGAAAAATACTGTGTAAAAGAAAACTGTATGGCTTACAAAATACCAAAAAATTTTCTCCTGTATATCTGAGCAGAAATACTTGTACTTGACTTGGTTCTCTCTGAAAAAAAAAAAAAAAAACCCTTAGAAATTAAGATGGGCATTTATTGATGTCTTTTTGCTTCTACGATAAGAAATGTCATTCACTAGATAACATTTCTTTAATGCAGTGTATTGCCTTATGATGATGATGAAGCATGTCCTTTGGTAGCTCAGTTGTATTTACTGCATGAAAAAAATGAAACTATTGTGCTAAATGAGAGCCATTAATATTTTTTTAATATGTGAAAAATATTTGCCTCAAGAACTAACTTTCATGTGTGTAGATTTGCACTGGATAGGAGTAGAAGGTGCTTTTTAAAGCCTCGCCCCTGATGCCCTTGATAAGGAAAGCCCCTCTACTGAGGACTCAGCTCTTACAAGAGATTCCACTCAAGAGGAGCTATGTAATGAGTATTCCAAATCCAGGAAAAACTTCATTTGAAATTCACACCCAGTTTGCACTCAGTGAACTCAACTCCCAAATAAAATCCATAACAAACCAGGCTCTGTTAGCTCCTCTGCTCACAGAACTATTTGTTCCATGTTATGTGACCTTGGTCAAGGGGAAGCTAGATACAAATGCTGTCTGTGTATTATTAATATCCTGTGTATTTAGAAATATCTGGATTAGGAGTGAAGAAATAATCATTAAAATACTGTATTTTATGATTCATTAAGCTTTCAGTTGAGACTTGGTGACATAACAAATAGAAGTGCACAAAAAGCTTTTCTAGGACCTTTTATTAATTGCCCTGTTTCTGGGAAGTCTGTTTGGAAAGTGGCCTGTTAGTCCCTCCTCCTCCCCTCCCTTGCAGCGGGCATGCAGCTTTTTCACCTCTGAAGTTCAATCAACACAAAAAAGTGGCAGGCGTTCCAGGTCACAGTCACTGTGGTGACTCAAACATTAAGTGAGTGCTTCTGACAGGCCAAAATGCACCTTGCAAACCTTCCCTTGTTCTTCTTGGATGAACAAAGGTAGAAATATGGACTCGTTGCTGCACTCTCTGTATCTGCTTTGTCCTGATGGGGGTAATTTGTTGCTTCATTTTTGCACAAATGAAACTGAATGAAATCATCCTTTTGGCACGTTATTGCTGTTTGAATTCTCATTCTGTTGTTCAGTATTTCAACAGTTCTGAATAAAATTAACCACAGTGATCCACCCGTTATTTTATGTCAGCTACTGGGTTTTGTTTTCCTGAGATGTTTAAATGTATGTTCATGACATAAATCAAGTCAAGGTAAAGATTATATTTCTTACAAAACATTGTTTAATGTCTTACAGTGTTATAGAGCTGATAATTGTGAAGTTCTCTTATTTTATATATGTAACATTAGTGTTTCTACTATTACTTCCTTGTAGAGGAAATGTCTTAAAAGGGAAAACTGAGAACATATTCAGTTTTATAATATTTTATACCTGAAACAAAACTGCTACTTGGTAAGAAAGCTTGCACACAGAAAATATTTCCCTTTGATGTTGCTCACCTCTCAGTTACAGTACTGATGGAAGGTAAGAACATTCAGCTCACAGTCATTTGGGTTCTTCTGGTCATCTTTAGTAGGTGGTAACTCTTTAAAGATCTGTTACCTGTCTCTTGCTTCACTTAAGTCTCTGGGAATGGATGAAAGTTGAGCTGAGACTGCTTTTTTTGTTCTGCATGTAGTTACTTTGTGTTCACTAAGGACTGGAGATGTCACAATCTGCGTGCACTATTAGCTCTGCTACCCGCTGCAGGTGACAATCAGGTTTCAAGGGCAAGTTACAACCTTAAGGCTTCTTGACTGTGTTGCAACAGGATTACTTCAGCAGTGTTGTATTATTTCCACTCCCCTCCATGAGGACAGCTTTTTATTTTTGGTATTAGGGAAACCACACTGCCTGGAAAGATGTCTATATTAAGATGACATATTATATGCTGTTGGGAAATAGATTTGCATCTGATTGGCTTATTTGTAGAAGATTAGAGTCTAACCATTTACAAAAGTATTTCTTCAAATGCCATTTCTTATGTTTAATGTACAACTTGAAATGGAAGTTTCTGCTAAGAGCTGTCTTCAAAGATGCTTAAAAACATTCACAGGAATTCAATACAGACAGGGGACTGTGCCTGACCTCCAAATGTTCTTATAAAACTAAGTACTGTGTGTAAAAGGATGATCTTTATCTTCTGTTCTGTTTACAAGAATGTCTCCTGGCTGGGCTCAGAAGAGCTGGCTGCCAATGGGAATATTAGTGCAACAGGAGGGAGAGCCAACTGGAAAAAGACCCGATAGGTTCTCTTGCAATCCCAGGGATGCTCTTTAGGCACGGAGAAGGGCCTGCATTGTGCAGCCTTCAGCATAGTCTTGCTGGCAAAGCAGCTCTCCTTGATAGACCAAAAAAAAAAAAAAAAAAAAAAAATCTATGAAGACCTTTAAAAGGAAAGGGATAGGAATAGGTTTGCACTGCCATCTTCAGCCCCAGGAAAAAATGGAGCTCTTTCATGTAGTAGGCTGAGCATGTGGCTGTATGGGGTATCCCACAGCCTGCTTACAGCAGCCAGGACAGAAACTCAGGCATGGGGATGCCAAAGGTCCTCATAGGAAAGATCCTTCTACTCCTCTTCATACCACGCTGAAGCACTCACCAGTCACATGCTAAGAGATGGAGGGATTTCCTCCACGCAGCCACCATGGGTGCTATGGAAGGAAAACATATAACCCCTCCAAAGTATGACAGGACAACAGAAATATAGGAGGAAAATAACTATCAGTGAAGCAAGACCTGTGTTGGCAAGAGAGAAATCTGAAAAATTGGGGTTGCTTAGGGTCCTAAAAGGAGAAGTGAACAAAGAGCAGAGGGAGGGGATAGGAAGATATTTGAGATAAATTTGAGACAACGTATCTCCAAGTCTGATTTGAAGTTTGAAAAATTGGTTGTGGTTTTCCCCTCTAATACAAACACCTCTTTCCTTAATGTAGCAACACAGCTTCACTAGTAGTCAGAAGATAAATGGTCTGGTAATGAAGCGCTTAAACAGCACTTAGATTTTCCATTAGGTAGAAATATGTATTCACTAGAGAAATGTACCATTATTATTGATTTAAATTGCTGATTCAGAAATCTTCGTGAATTCTTGGAGAATATGGAGCACAGAGTACTCTGTTGAGGTTAGTGGGATATTTGCATTATCAACCCCTCCTATTGCAATATCTAGAACAAACTTCTTAGGAGTTTACAAAGGACTCTACTGGAAATCCAAATGTGTCTTAAAACACAGTAATACTGCTTTACATAAAGCCACACATCTCTGGAAATCTAGGTGCAGAATGAACCATCACATTACTGTAAAGCTGAATAGCTTTAAATACAAAACGCTGAATTTCCAAAAGCTGCTATCAGTAGCCTTTCTGTTTCATGCACTGTTAAACTGGTGTGCAACAGGCTGTCACTGAACATTTGTTCCACATTTTGCTGAATGAAGAATGAATGCAAGCCAGCTATGGTCCCTTCCCTGCAGAGAGTAAAGGTGAACAATATCAGGAGCTGCTGCAGGGATTGAAAAGGAGAGGTGTGGGCTACCAGCAGCATGTGCTGCAGTGATGCTTATTTGGGGATTGTAGGAGAAGGAAGCAAGATGCTGGAGCTTACTGAAATTGCCAGAGCTATTATATAAGCCTTTTAAAAAACCAAAACCAACAATAACAAAACCCCCCAACCTTAAGCTGTTAGCTATGTGGACTATACTACTAATAGGGGAAAAAAAAAAGTCCTCATTTGGTGTCCCTCTTGCAACTGGGAAAAGTTTGATTGTGGACAAGCCATCAGTAACGGGTGCCACGGGTTACTATCAGCCTCAAGACTAAGCATAAGGCATGTATGAACTGCATCACCTAATCACGCTAGTCATGGAGCCACTCCTTTAGCTGAATATCATGTCGGACTTGCATCGCATCTGTTAGGTAGAGAAATCTGACCTCTCTTGCGAATAATCCAGCACACTTCACACCCCTAGGTCTGCTTACCTATGAACTTTGGTAAAAGCTGTTCAGGAAAAATAGGTGAAACTTTCCAAAAAGAAAGACAGCATTAAAGTGGGCATGTTGTCAGGAGGGATTAAACTTGGGCTGGTGAAATGTACCTAAAATCCATTCTAGAGACACATCTTCTATCTACCAGACAGGCTTAGCATAGCTAATGCCACCGTAAGTGCATCCCGTCACATCAGTATGCCTCTGTCTTCACGTCGCTGAGTGAGGCAGCTATGATACCACAGCAAGGACACATCTAGCTCCAGCTGTCACTCTTACGGGGCTTTGCAGTTCAAACAACCTTGTGAGTCAAAATGATAATAAATAGAAGATGAGTACTTATTTGTTATAAGAAAAAAGGTGTATTTTGCATTTAGTCTTCCAGGTTCTCCTAGTCCTTTGTCATGGTGCAGCAGGGGCCGCACTGGAGGTGCCTGTACATCACTGAGGGGTTCCATCCAGTGGTTTAAGAACTCCTGTTGCCAAATGAAAAAAATGAAAGGGGGCCTCAGGCCAGCCTTGCTCAGGTTTCTGAGGCTTTGGAGATACTGAGACACCAAATGATAAGCAGTCAGATTTCACTAAATATTACTACTGGTCAGGGCATGCTCTCATTTAGACAGCCATCCTACTATGTTATTTATTTCACCAGGTATTGTGACTCATTTTTGAGCCTGGTACTTAACAACTGGAAGAATTAATCTTAAATAGAAACTAAAATTTGGTTGTATCATACAAGATTTTAACTTTGAATGAGAGTCCCCTTAGGAATGTCTGAGCCTTGAAACCTGAAGTCCAAAGTGCAGTCACATCAAATTAAATTTGCTCACCTTCATCTGTAAAAGCAAATATTAAAATATCAGTGAAATTATTTGAAACCAAAAATATCAACGTTCAAAAATCTGTCTTTGGGTATTTATTTTAAAATTCTGATTTTATTGTGAATAATTCTGCCTATACATAGAGCTGATGAAGCTTTACCTGTATGTCAATTACTAAACCAGGTCTGCCCAGCTTATTCTGTGCAGTGGCAACAGCAGGATGATGAAAATCATTTAGTTCCAAATAAGAAACAAAATCGGTTGGGAACAAGATATTTCCTTTCTTATTTCTAATGTATGAGGGTTTTAAAATAGATTTCAAAAGTATTTGATATCTTCCCTTCTATTTTAGGAAAATACATAGACATAACAGTGTTTTAAAGGAAGAAAGCCTTCTGCAAAACTTGGATTTATATTTAACTGGTGTGCTTTCTCCTTGCCTTTCCAAAATGCCTCCTTGAATTAGAGTATTGCAATAGCAGTATAAGCCTAAATGAGGATATCATCCTAGGTAGACAGAACCTACCCACTTCTCACTGTGCAGATGGTTTGTGCATTCATGCTTTTATTTACTCTTCCACCAATGTCTATATCTGAGTAATTATGAAGGCTTCTCTTTTCCTCTGGTTGATCTACATGATTCTCTATAATGTACTTAGTATGTTTAAAATTAGTGACTTCTATCAGTAACTAAGGATACGTGGAGCTGGACAGAATGTAGCAGAGAAAACATAAACTAAACACAAAGGGAGGAAGAAGGAAATTGCAGTAATTACACAGTCATCCAGCCTGGCGAGCCATTTAGCATCATTGGCAGATTTCATTCACATGATCATGTGGGCAACCAGATGGAAAAAGTGGCATTGATTTTCTTGACTTCCCCCTCCAGAGTTTGTGAATGAAATCTAACAGCATGAAAAGCCTGCTGCTGCCACTGTACCTGCAGCTAGCTCTCCAACAGGCAGAGGAGATGCCAGTGCAGCTCAGAAATTATACAGGCACCTGACATGCGTCCTCTTTCTCCCCACTGCTCTTCTTTATCCAGTCTTTGTTTCCTCATGCTCTGCTGCTCTTTCTCATTTAATCTCTCTAACTATGAATCCGCCTTTACTGAACACGCTATACACCAGTCAAGAAGTAACACCTTAAATTCCAAATTCAAATTAACTTCACAGCAGTGCATATTGGAACCTGAATTTGGCAGGAACTTAGATGAGATCCTGAAATTTCCATTACATAAAATTTGGGGGTGTAAAGTTTTTCAGTTTCACAAATTAATCTTGCAGATTCTTCTTACTTGCAGTTTTGGTTGTGTGAAAATAGATTCAATGTTTAGATGTCCACCTGCTTCCATTGATTTGTCACTAAGGATGTCTCTAAATTTGGTTGCTTAAAGCTTTCTCAAAACTTTGGATTTCAATTAAAAACACCCATACATTTATTATAAGTTTACTGAAAACCTAGTTTGGTCTTTTAGCCAGCATTATAGGAGATTGTTTGGTTAGTATTAGGAGAACTTCTGGGGGCTAGATCTAACTGGAGTTCAGCTGGGTGTTTGAAAGAAACAAGACCTACAGCCCTACAGTTTGTCCATCTGCTGGCTTCCCTTCCCTAATGATGTTTGAATTTACTGACAAGTTCTAGCTATATTTGACAGAGAGACTTTGTGAACATGAAGCTTCTGGAAGGTTTGTGAAAACCAGCAACTGGTCAGCGAATAACCCAGATTAATGCCACCCCAATTAATGGCAGCTAGGCCCTGGCATGTGCTTAGCTCTGAGGGGGAGAGCTGTAAGGGATGCAGAAGGGCCATGGGTGATGCTTTGTGTGCTGTGGTTGGGAGTGGAAAGAGGTGTCTGGGAGCACTGGGGGAAAGTCACAGCACTAGTGTATAGGACAAAAGTGGGTAGGGAACAGGCTGCCACAGTCCTGCTACTCAGGAAACAACTTTTTGTCTTACAAAGAAAGTAATTCATATTTAAAAACAGCAGAAAGGGGGTACATGATGAGAGTGATAAGTTTGCATGGCCTCCTTCCCCCAGTCTTTAGAGACTTGTTATCCAGAGGTGAGAGACGGTTGTCTTGGGCATGCTCCTCTGGCAAGAAGCTTTCCATTAATCTGATGGACAGAGTGTTTCTGCAGTTCTGTGGTCTCTCTACGGCTACCTTAGAGGCAATTGCCTATATGCAGTTTATTGAGGAAGGTCAGGGTGTCCCTGTGTTTCCCAGCAGCCATACTTATACCAACTTTTCATATGCAAAGTTGAAAATTAATTGAAAGGACAGGATATTTAAGGCTTTCTGTGAAGTACTCAATATAGCAGTCCAAGGTGTTGACACATCTGCCTTGAACAAACAAAAGCCACCTGTGACTACTCGCATTGACTACCATGAAGCTGTAGCCCCGCCGCCAAGACAGACACAGCTCTGCCTAAGCAGAGTGAAGTCAGGAGAAATAACAATTGGACATGTGACTAAAACATTCTCAGTTTGCTATAAACTCGTGTAAATATCAGCCCTCAAAAATAAAGAGATCGTGCACCTCATTAAATAAAATGAGATAAAAATAAATAATGCTCAATATACCATTATGGAGCTACGCAGTACCTGGTTTTCAATATGACAAGTCAAATTATGAAAGCACTGTATTTTTTCTGCATGGATTTGCAGCTACAGACGCT
This sequence comes from Pterocles gutturalis, assembly GCF_000699245.1. Lineage (NCBI taxonomy): Eukaryota > Metazoa > Chordata > Aves > Pterocliformes > Pteroclidae > Pterocles > Pterocles gutturalis. The sequence goes on from NW_010129936.1 coordinate 75,481, forward strand.
TCATGCTTTAATGAGGGAAAATTTTCACATAGTGGGAGAATTTTTATGCATTTGACAAATGAAAATATCCTGGTAACCATTCTGATTAGAAGGAAAAGGAGCAGACTGTCAAGTTCTTCCTTATCTCTTGGTTGAAAATCTTTTCTATGTTTGCCAGGAAAATACACTAGTACACTACTGCCTGATAAGTAAATCTTTACTGACTCATTTTTAAAATACATATATTGCCTCATAATTTAAGCTCTAAATAGTAACTCTTTGGACTGCTCAGATACGTTTTTATAATAGTTTAAAAAATTATTTAGGATTAAAAACTGATGGATCCCTGCAGTCTGGGAGGAAGTTTATAAAGAATGTTACCGTGTTCCAAGTGATGGTGCCATCAGATAAATGCAGAGGGGATGAAAAATATATAAAATATATTCATGCTATGGGGCAGAAAAAATGTCATTCTATACTGTTCATTTTAGTATGTGATAAAAAATAGACTTTTTTTTTATACAACATTGTGTGTGCTGTGTCATTCTAAGTATTCACTAGGGAACAGGTTGAGCCTTAATAACTAGAAAAGGTGCTTGTCATATAGGAACTTTTCAATCCATCTGTGCTCTATCTTGAGGGAAGAGTTCTTAGTGGCTGCTTCTTTTTAAAGAAATTCAAGGAAGATCTCTGATCCATGGGATGGATTTGCCACACAAATTTCTCTTTTGCCTTTTCTCCTTGTACTGTTGCATCCCACCATAATGGAAATCTCCAGTATCCACAGCTCGAGTTATCTACATGGAGACCTCAACTGCTCCACCCTAAATATATAAACCCCTTAGAGCTTGCTTGTTTTCAACAAGGTCCACAAGCTAGACTGAAGATAAACACAGTATAAGCACAACTTTTTTTTTCTCTCTCTACCTTTTAAAAATCTTTATTCCTACATCCTGACATACAAATAAAACTTAAAAATATATTTGCCCTTCTAGTATTAACATGTTCAGATGCCTCAGCAAGGACTGTGACAAAACATACCAGATGAAACAAAACCATAAGGATTTTTAATTCTAATTTAGAAATTGGTGTAGTACATGAACTTGACTGGTTGTAATTTATCTTACTGTCCATGTTGCCAGCAAGATCCACTGCAGGTGTTTTAGTAGAAATTATAGAAATCAAAAAAAAACCCCTGAGTTCTAGGGATCGTTAAAAATCTAGTCCTACTTTATTTCACTCAAATCAACATAATCAAAATAATCTAAAGACTCAATGCAGGAAATATTTTTCTTTAGGATAATCCAAAAATGATTATGTGGTAGGGTATGCACATGATCTGACTTTAGGTACCTAGCTTTGAACCACCTCCTCCTCCTGAGCAGCTACTTCTCTCAATTGATTTGTGAGCTGTTTTGCACACCACAGGCTACATAAGGGAAATGTAGGAGACCAGTTATATCTCCATTTGTAAATGAAGAGGAAAAGTGTTCCTGAAGACTTTGCTCTGTCATCCTCCTTTCCTTCATTCATTCCATCTGGCAGTGTAAAAGTGACTGTCTAGCATGGTCTCTGGGCCGCTGAAGGATTGATTCCATTCAATAATTATGCTCTGAATGTCTTGATAAGGGATTGTCTCCGTACTGACAGGAGAGAAACTTTCTCAGAAGCAGCTGCTGTGATTATTGAGCACAGGTATCAGTCTTGTCCTGCTAACCCACTTAAACAGAACATTAATAGTTTAGTCTACTAGAATCAACTCTTGCAATTCCTATGAGCAGAACACCCCAGTGTCAAACAATACAGCTCATTACTAGGAGCCAACCTGTCTATACCCTTCCCCATTTTGGAGCGAGATTGCCCAGTCATTCACAACTATTTTATCCTTCCTACAAAATGACATGTTGGAATAGTCTCTTATATAATGTAATTATACTGTAGTTCATACTGCATAAAAAGATGAAATTCAAACTACTGCTGGGAAACACCTTTCTCTGACATTAAAACTAAAATGCTTCACAATAATACTAAGCTATAGAGTGTGGCTGAGTTTTTTTAAAAAAAAAAAAAAAAGAGTAATGAAATGGAAGGAAGTAGAAAAAGTTACTGGAACAGTGTGACTGGAGATGAGACACGCGTTGCCTCAAAGCACTAGAGCACTAGGTCCATGGTGACTCCTGCTGCCTTTGCAGGAGTGCAGAACACCCTGTTGAGGGTCTAGCCCTGGTACCGCTGTAGCTCCGCTTATGATCTGCTCCAACATTGGAGATGGTTGTCTTTGGTACTAGATTCTGGCTGGTAGCTAGAAGATGTCTGTAGTTTATTTACATATTTACAATACATCAATAAATGATATTAAACATGCTGCTTACCCACTGATCTCAACAGCTTTTTCATGAAGAGAAAGTAAACTCTTACATTTTCTTGTGGTAGGCTCTGTACCAACTTTGTAATTAGGTAGCTATTCCAGCTGACAAGATAGAGAGAGATCATCTGGCAACTCCTGCTGGAGCTGAAGCCAGGCTGAGCAGGTGTTTTACACCTCTTCCTTCCCCTCTGCAACTGAGTGAAAACTCTCTCAGTCTAGTCCAAAGTCACTTGTTTTCTGCCATGTAATTCATACGTCAGTATGTTTAGGTATTTATACATTAGAAGTAAAAAAAATGCTTAAGTTGAAAATACCCACCAAAAAGTAGAATTCACAATTTAGTCTCACTGATCCTCTGGACTCAGAGAACCACCAACTGTGCTCAGTAAAACTAAAACTCAGGAGTGCCTGTAACTGACCAGTAAACAATTGATAACCTTGCTTGGAGAGGTTATTGCATTCAACACAGTAATGTATACAATGTATGAAACAGAAATGTGAAATCATAGTGTAAAATAGTATCTAAAATAGCATAACGGTTCTAAACAGGGAGTTAGGAGTGATGATCCTCTTTTCAAATGGAAGTGGTCATGGAATGCCCTCATAATCTGCTAAACAAGATAGCTTAGTAGTCAAATTCTGGATGAATGGGAGAGAGGGATTCATCACTCACTCTGGCAAAAAGTCCTAGCTCCTAAGAAGGATGCATAATTAATGATAGATATTTTAAAGCCATGAATTGCACTTCCTATGTAAGCTTTGGAAATTGAAGGGTACCCTGGCAATACTCCTGAGGAGGTAGGGAGGGGACCTGCTGAGACTTGCGTATATTAAGTCAGAAATTTAGAGCCAGGGATCTGAAAGATAAACATATACCAAAAGGTTATGAATTGTTCTTCAGTGGAAATAATGTGGGCTTATTTGACAGGCAGAATCTACTAATGACTTGTAAGTTAACTTACAACCCTAAATGTAGCAACTGCTGAGAACCAAGTTAAACACTTTGATCTTGCTTAATTTTAGTTTTAAAAAACATTTCCAAACCACGTATTTTACAGTTGAGAATCACATTCATGCTAGTTCTCCAAAGATGCATCATGAGAAGAGGAGATCTGGATAAGGCTGTTGCTCTAATCACAAGTAACTGATAGCTTATAAAAGCCATCATCTTGACGAAATACCTACATGTTTAAAAGGTTGGGATCAAGAAGAGAGGCCCTGGGAGTGGTCTAAGGGTCCTCACTCTACCAGAAATAAAATGAATGAAAGAAATATAATTAGAAAACTGAGTCTTGAACCAGACAAATACCCTTCTGCTGTATGCAAAGTCTACTGTGAAGCTTAAAAGCTATTTACACTAAAAATTCAGTATCATCTAAGATATAAAATAAAACAGGAATTTGTAGTTGAGGTTTTCATAGACACTTAATGGATTTAGACCTTTGTATCTTACATTGCAACAGAGTCAGTGGTGACAACTCTTGTGCTTTGATTATTAGTCTCTTCCTATTTGTTGTCTCCTAGGAGCCAGGCAAACATGTGAGAAGATAAGCTTTCATCTAAATTTACAATTATATATTATACGTATATGTACTTATGTTTAAATCTGTGGCCCTCTTGGCTTCCCTTGAAAGGGGAAACCCACATCCATCATTTAGGTAGACAGTGAACATTTGGTCAGACAGCAGTCTTAATACTGAATCATAAAACCATTGGTTTTATTGTATGCCTTCCTTGCTGTCTGAGTAAAGAAAGTGAATCTGCTCTGAGCTCTGTCCTGCCATGGCTAGACCATCACTGGCAGCTACATCTTCTACTTGTAACAGCACCTTGAATATCTTTATCTTCTGGTATGGCTTCTATCAGTGTTGGTATCAGTTGTTCCTCACTGACAGCCCTCTCTCTAGGTGTCATAATTTGGTACTATCATGCCTCCCAGAAACAGGGGAGCTCGCAGAATTTTTAATGCGGGATTCGTTTTCCAGTAAAATCACTGAGTGCTCAAGTACCTTCATATACAGGAAGGAATTTGTTCTTTTTCTGCCCTTTTTTCAGATAAACGAAGACCCCAGTGAGAACCACTGTCTCTCTCTGGAACTGTTCTTTCATGATCTGGAATGTCTCTGTTTTCTGCAAATGAAAGCTTATAGTCACAAGTTTTAC
>NW_010129937.1:0-327 GCF_000699245.1 Pterocles gutturalis
GGCTGCGAGGGAGGGGCTTTTCTGCTGCTGGGACCTAGGGACAGGCGTCAGCTTCGCCTTTAGGAAAACACAGTGGTGTCTGCAGTGTCAGTTAATTCCTTACTAAAATAAAATATTTCTTCAGCACTGGGGAAGAAACCAGAGCAGGCTTTTAAAAACATTTTCTAAGCGTTTGAGCGCACAAGGCAGCGGAGGCGGAGGGGACGGAGGGCGCCTCACCTGAAGCGGTTGGTAGCGGGAGTGGCCTCGGTGTTGAACTCGGCCACGGGCACGCCTCTGGCGGACACGCGAGGGGCGAACATGGCAGGAGGGTCCACCCCCGAGGAG
>NW_010129937.1:391-8342 GCF_000699245.1 Pterocles gutturalis
GCCCTTCTGGGAACAGGGCATCTGCAAAACTGCTGAAGCATGAGAGATCCCCGCAGAAATGAAACCGAATCCCTGTTTGCATTTAGGGTCACTGCACATGGAGCTGTGTAATGTACTGTGAGAATCAGGAGTTGTTTCTCTGATGCAATCCAAAGAAGCCTGTTTGGGGACTGTAACTGTAGATGAACGTGAAAATCCAAGAAACAAAATGGCAGACTTTGCTTTCAGGAAAAATAAAACCCCACTAGATGTCCCCTACTTAAGATTATTCTGTGAAAGGTACACAATATTCTGAGCGAATGTTTTTGTCAGCAATGTAAAGCCTACATGGCATATAACCTCACCAAAAAAGTGCAGGACATGACAACAGCTAGCTACATTCTTCCAAGATTTTCTAACTTTTTTGAAAATTGAGCATCAAAATAATCCTGTTTTTCACTGTTTGAGAAATTTAAGTATTAGCTAACCTCTAACGCCTGAGCCTCTAACACCGGTGTACACTAAAGAGACTGCAGATGCCAACTGAGCAGGATGCGCGCACACCAAACCTGTTAATTTCTGAGTGGCATATGTACGTTTTCGAACTTCATGGTCTCTTAATGTTTTACACTTGACACTAGAGTCCCTCAGGGGCTTTTAGTTGCCTTGCGGAGGTACAGGTGCATCTGTTTTACCCAGGAGATGCAACCCCACTAGACTGCAATCACTGCCAGTGAGGAGGCTAGGTAACAAAAGCATCACTCACTACCAAGCAGAGGTCACAGATCTCAAGTTCCTTCTCGACCTCTGTGAGAATGTTGGGATCCAGGGTTTCACCAAACCACACAACATGGGGACGGAGGAGCCCATTGCAGCCGTCCTCCTCACACCTGTTTAAAAAAAACAAAGGGACAGCATTATCCTGCCAATGGGGACATTTCAACCTGCAAGATGTCAAATCAGTTTTCATTTTCATTTTGACATGTCCTATCTACCCTCACTCTTCCTTCCTTCTCTTTCACAGCCCTACCCACACCCTCCTCTACCACGTGCCAGACAGGAGGCAGCTGATGCCCAGCTACACGCCTGTTGGAAGTTCACACATGCTGCCCAGTCACACAGAACAGTTGTTCAGCTCAGACATTTAATCATGTCTTTCCTTTACTCAGCTCCTCAAATGTATGTGCTACAGACCTCTGCCTCTAGTGACTGTAACAAACTGGCCAACAGGCTTTTAAGGAGGAAGTGAACTGAAAGAAGCGTCACGTTAGGCTCTTTTCCTTAGGAACCAGATGAAAAATACGATCGCTTCTAGCATCTACAACTAGCTCAGGCAAAGCTTCAGCCATTATAAGAAAGCACTGCGGCGTCTTTAATGCCTGCAAGAGACTGTGCAGTGGCTGTACCCCAGTATTCCAGACTGACCAACAGCAGGTAGCACCTGCACAGGAACAAAATGCTTCTTAATGCTATTCTCCTATCACTCAACCTACTACAAACCCCATGAATTTTGGCATGTTTCAGCTTGACCATCAAGTACATAAGCACGCAATCCCTTTAGCATCATGGTAAGCTTCCAGTACACACTTCTGTTGTCTGCTGCCCCAGTTCTCTGGGGCAAAGTCCCACGTCTTTTTCTCCTGTAGAATGCTTCCGTGTCCTTCCAAAACTACATGAACAGTAACGTAAGCCTTTGAGATGCAGAATGTATGAAGAGGTAACAGCAAAAAGCAAAGCAGACCATACGTACTGAGGAAGGTCTTCAACTGGAATCATGGCGTCCTCTGTTTCAGGATCTGGAGCCCTGAAGTTACAAAATTGAAATACATATCCAATTGTACAAAGTGCACTTTATATATTAATAAAAACTGAGAATTCTCTAAAGCATGCTCTCCAACCACAGAATCTTTGCAATTTCAGCCAACTTCAACACCTACTACAACCCTAAAATACCACACTCCAGGCAGGCAGGCATTTGTTCAGAATTATCTCAGAGCTAAGCAGCTGTAATAAGCTGGTCAAAGGCTGTCAAAGGCACAACAAATATTTATGTAACTATCTGAAGATGTGGTGATATGCAAAGGGAAAAAAACCCCTAAAAATCTATGAGCATATGCCTGTCCTGTCCCCCCGCCCCCTTTTTTAAATGGTGAAAGAAAAGAGGATGCCCAGGAAAAGGAGACTGAAGGATTCTTCTGCAACTTTAAGTTGCAGAAATCCTGAGAACTGATGCTTTCCTCATGATTGTTTCACACATCTGTATTTTGAGACCTATAATCACGAGAATCTTGTTGATGAATTGAAGGACAAAAGCTAGTAGATGTTCAAGAGATGCAGAAGAAGACAATCCATGTATCAAGTGATGACAGTCCAATGTAAGGAATAAGCACCCAATTTAATAAAAAACCTGAAAGGTGAGGTGGATGGGAGTAAACACACATTCTCAAAGGGTACAATTAGTTCCAATATGAGAGTTTCAGAGCATCTGAAATTGTTCTAATGAAAATCTATATAATGCTATGCTAACCTAGAGGTTAGCAGTTACTCATTCACAGGACTTCTGGTATCATCCCACTGGAGTTACTGAACAGTCTACTCAGGTTTCAAGACAGTTGTGTGAAACTTAAGCATTAATATTACTAACGGAAAATGGGGTGGCTGGCTGCTCCTAAATGGCTCCTCTTCCATGGAACAGCAGACAAAGCAGACAATACAGAGTTTACAGGACAGCTGTATTACCCTTTCCCAGCCAACGTGGGGCATATTGGACTCTTGTAATTCGCAGCCACATTTCCACAGTTGGTGCATCGAGTTTTAAATAAACTACCTGAAATGCACAAAGAGAAAACATCAGAGATCAAGCGATTGCTCTGAGGCATGGCTGCACAAACAAATGGTTGTGTTAATCCCGGACGGCCTTTATTTGACTTTGGAGACTATACCTTGTGTGTAACTTACTACATGAACGTAACAGCCAAGTGTTGAAACCCAGCAGCATTATGAACGAGATGCTATTGATGTAGTGCGTACACACGCTTTTCTTCAGCAGCCCAAGGTGACCAGCTTCGTAGTCAATCAGCAAAGACAGACACAGCCCTTCCAGCTGAAAGGTGGCAGCGAACAACAGCGACAGTCCCCCTGAGCTATGATTTGCCACCTTGTTCTACCTCACCACATGGGTAATACACAGCCTCGTAACAGGATTTCAGAGGAAAATCATTATTTAAAATATCACTAAGGGAGAGGATTTCTCCTTACTGCTCTTCCCCTTAAATCAGAAACGTTTTCTTAAAAAGAAAAGATATTGGTTAACACTCTTCTATTTTATGCAAAACTCTCCAGCCCCAAGACTTCTATAGTGTGTTGTAGAGATGCACAATATTACCAAGACTTTAAAATTGTTTCTATTTTGTAAAGACTAAGACTAAAATTAACTATACCCAAGACCTTATCCTTGGATCCACAACCGCAGAACAATTTGTGCAGGTTTCCTGTGTCCAGATCACAACATAGTGGTGGGAAACCTTTTGTGATACTTAAGAAGCACCATACTGCTGGAGGAGCAGGATGGGACTTTGTCCTGGGAGCCTTTCACTCTGCGGCAGGGCCATCCATCTGCTCACGGGATGGAGAAGGGCCTCCTCACCCTCCGTTTTCTCCACCCCGGTAATGTACTTCATCAGATCCAAAAGGCAAGAGAACCTCATCTGTTTCCAGCCCCTTCTTCCTCCTGTCGCCAAGGACCGCGCAGGGACAGGACAGGAGAGGGGGAAAGCAGCAGGGCTGGTGAGACCAGTCTCGCCAATTCACGTTTTACTGGCGGCAGCAGTGGTGTGGCACCACCGCCACCACAGAGTGGAAGTCCTCAATGGATTATTTCCCCCTTTTGTAATCAAAATCAGGCAAGTATCTCTTATCTACATGTATTCAAGTGGATGTGAGGCAAAACTGAGCACGTGAGAAATAAAGGGAGGCTATGAAGTACTGGAACAACTTCCAAAGAGAACTGGGTGACATTGTGAATAACTTCATGCAAGTTATTATCATTTTAAAGACAAATTTCTCTCCTCACAGTACTTAACCTGCTCTCTCTTCTCCCCCAGAGGTTTGCTGGCCTGTAGCAGACAGGTAAGCTGATTCTTACCGTGAATTTCTAAGAGGTGCTTCGTGCCTGCCTTTCTGTGTAGTTCATCAATATTCTGAGTAATGACCACGACACCCCTTCCTTGCTTGCTCAGCCGCCTTTCGCACTCCGCGATGGCAATATGTGCAGGATTTGGATGTTTACTCAACATCACTTCCCGGCGGTAATGGTAAAATTCCCATACACGAGAAGGGTTTTGCGCAAAAGCCTCTGGAGTAGCCAAGTCCTGGAAAAGACATAACAATTTGTTCTACTAATGAAAGGGCAAGAAAGTCCCCTCCCCAGATGAAGCCTGTTAGCACGCTACCCTTTACACTGCTAGCAGTGTTACAAGATAATCAACAGCAGATAATTTATAACCAGATGCAGCTGACAAGAATATAGCTCAACAGCCCTTGTCTTACGAGGACGACAAGTCAAAGTATATTATTAAATGAGGAAACAGCTGATACCAGAAGTGTAGTACATGGTTTTACATAGTACACTCAGACCTTCTTCTGCGCTGCCCTACTGAGCTATTAGGAGTTTAGAACAGCACAAAGGAAGAGGAGATATTCCAATGCACACCATTTTTGGCATTCAAAACTCTTTTCCACTGCAGCCATAAAACTCAGCACCATGTGGATATATTTTCTTTGCTAGCAATTTCTTTTCTGCCTCAATTTAAGTGTAACACGAGCCAAATTACAGCCATTGTCAAAACCCAAGTCTAACGTCTAGTCTTTATGTGCCTTTAAAATCTAAGCTCTGCTTTTCACACTAATTTTGCCTTATCTTTTTTAAAACGAGGAGTAGCTCAGTGTAATACTTCAAGGCCCTATTCTACTGATATAAAAACGCTGAATACAAACTTTCTGATGCAGAAGGACCAGGCATATATATACACACAGGTGCTTTATCTGAATTTATAGTCACTGGAAGAAAAAATGCACCTTTACATTCAAACCATCTCTAAAACCTCATCTCTTTGACCCCTTTTTAACTTCAACAGATCTTTAATGAATGCTACCATCAAAAAACATAAAGAAAGCAAACATGATCGCAGTGTTTGGGGTAGCAGTTACTGACAATATAATGGTTACTTGAAACATCTGCAGCACTGCACAGGATCAGACCCACAAGGCACCTCTACAACTCGTGTATTTGGTGCTCTCCCTTCCGTCACTCCACCCTGCAGCCTCTGCTTCCACCTCCTCTCTCACCCAGCAGCTCCCAACAGCGGCAAGATCCCATCAGCAAGAGAGACAGAGCTTGTGGGAGAGTTAAAGACTGTGAGTAGCCCTGTCCCAAAACCAAAACAAATCCTAAAACATTTTTAAAGAGTATTATGAGAAACCAAGATTAAAAGAAAACAACTAGTTGGTATCATGGGTTCTGTCCTTTGTTATGGTGGCAAAAGGTTCTTCAGAGTTTAAAACAGGAAAGGCCCCACAGGGTAGGAGCAAGCAGCTAAGCTGCAGGGCAGCAAGAAAACAGGGACAGTAGAAAGACCCAGAGCTGTCTGTGAAAACCCTGTGTTTCCCAAACAGCCGATAACCCAAACAACAGAAAAGAAGTTGCAGCTGCACAAAACTCCCTCGCAGGGCACAGGGACAAGCTGCAGACAGGGCTGCAGGGAGAGCTGACCCTGCTGCACCGCCACGGGAGTGCTTTCCCCCCACAGTACCCACCTTCTCCTGACCCCTCACACTCACCCACCCACAGGGCTGAGCTCAGCACGGCTGCGCAGACACACGCCACCAGTACAAACCTGGGCTTGCCACTTTCTCCATAAACCTCCAGCCCCTCTGAAGGTAGGAACGCCGCTCTCCGCACTAACGCCAGCTCCTGTGATAATGGCTATATGCTTCGCTTTGGCAAACACTTCTCGAAACTCAGCCATATCTATGCACGGGGAGGAAAAACAAACAGCTGTTCAAACGCTTATACTTTTATGTACTAGGCCATACATGCAATGCTGGCGAAATTATACATCCAGAAATAGCTGCTGTATGTGCCCCCCACGAACTCAGCTTCAGAACACCGATCAGGAAGTATTTTGCTTCCTAAACGTAATGTAAGATCCCAAGATGAAAAAAAATTATGTTTAGTTACAAAATAGCCCCTTCAAAATTAAGGGTAATTTGGGGAAAAGCATTTCCTTCTGAGGCATGTTGCCCATTTTCTAGGTTTGCAACTGCATTTTCTATTTTTTAATAGAAATTGAAATTTCTACAGAAATAGAAATTGGAATTTTCTATTTTGAATTTTTTCAGCAAAGCCAAGTGCAAGGTCCTGCACGTGGGTCGAGGCAATCCCAAGCACAAATACAGGCTAGGTGGAGAGTGGATAGAGAGCAGCTCTGAGAAGAAGGACTTGGGGGTATTGGTTGATGAGAAGCTGAACATGAGCCGGCAGTGTGCGCTTGCAGCCCAGAAACCAACCGTGTCTTGGGCTGTGTCAAAAGAAGCATCAGCAGCAGGTTGAGGGAGGTGATTCTCCCCCTCTGCTCTGCTCTCATGAGACCCCCCCTGCAGTACTGTGTCCAGCTCTGGGGTCCTCAGCGCAAGGACATGAACCATCATCCAGATCATTAATGAAGGTGTTAAACAATATTTGCCCCAGAATTAACTCCTACAGTACGCCATGAGTGACTGGCCCCCAGCTGAACTCTGAGCTGCTGATCAGAAGCCTGATCTTCACAATTTACAACACATTTTTGTTTCTTTGGTTGGTTTTTTAAATCAAAGGGAGGTAAGTTCTTATAAGGAGAGAAAGTCACTGGAGAAGTCCCAGCATAAGAGCTGTACAATGGGGCAGAGAACGCTACGGTTCTGATGCCCCGGCTGCTGTTTTAAACCAAACCTCACAAGCACTTGAACGTGTAAAGATCAGGCCAAAAGCCCCCCCAGTCTCTTCTCTGGTCTCTAACAGCAGCCAAACACTGATGCTCAAGACATCACAAGAACAAGCAAGTGTGCCTCGGCTACCTAACTGTCAGGGGCTTTACTGTTATACCTGTGCAGCTCTGCGTGCAGGTTTTAAATTAAGACACATCCTCAGATTAAAAAACAACCAAAAAAAAAAAACCAAACCCTGAACAAACAAAAAGCATATTTACTACTACTAGACTGAACAAGGCTCCTGGGGTTACCCAGTACCCTGCTCCTGCTCTGTTACAAATGCTCGAGGCCCTCTGTAATTCTTGCACAAAGGAGTTTTATTACCCATTACAAAAAGGAAATGCAATCAACTAGTGCGTGTTTATGTACATAAGCACTAAAAACACATCACCAGATAATCATGCTGACTGTAACTACACAAGGGGTTTTGGATCCGTACTGAATATACACACAGAGAAATTTTATCAGCTGGAAAAAAAAAATCAACTTCCCTCTTCTAAAAATTTTGAATTATAGATTTCACTTATTACACAAAACCTTCTGAAATCTGAAATGTAGCTTAAACACCTGTGCAAGGTACTAAAACAAGTAGATGCCTTACTTGAACTAGGACGAGCCATTTCTAAGCAAACCTTCTGTTTCTTTGAAGCAGCAGCAGCAGCCTTAAGCCCGCAGGATGCTTGTGAAACCAGCCTTCTGGCGGTGAATGGGAAGAGACTCATCAGCACCGGCCTGAAGGACCTTACCTGCAAAAAGTAAACACCACACAAGCAGCCCACTTAAGGAACATATTTCTGCCTTTAAGAAATTCTCTGTAAAGAACCAGCGACAAACATTATTCACTATTTTCTGCTGCCCCTTCCATTTACCCCCCGCGCTGCAATAAGCCACCCAGCTCAAACGCGTGACCCTGACACAGGATGACCGCTTTTGGTCTGGTTTCGCC
>NW_010129938.1:0-4468 GCF_000699245.1 Pterocles gutturalis
GGTGGTCCTGACACCAAGACAAGAAGTCACTCATTTCCCATGGCAGGATAGCACAGTCCACAGCTTTCATGCCTCTCTTTGTTGTTGTGTGACCTCTTGTACCTTTCCCACTTCATTTTATCTTTAAAATAGATATAGCACTTCTTCCTATTCAAGAGGGTAAAAATGATAGCAATGCATGACTCACTGTATTGTTCCACGATAGTAAAAAACAGGGACTGCTCTTGCTTCTCACTTGTATCCATCTCCATTTGGAAGTCATCGCTCTTTTTTTGTCCTTCCTCCCACCTCCGCCCCATCACATTTCCACCTGACCCCCACACGTATGTTGTGACAACCATGTTATCTCCAGTTTTTATTCATGTCTTTGTTTATACAGAAGCATAATTGGTTATCTTAATGCAAGACTGAGCATTAATTGATATTTGCACAGTTCTGAGCATGTTAATGTTAGTCCTGCTGCAGAGTCGGGAGTTCAAAATAACTAAGAGCTCCTGGGACTTGCCAAAGGTAAAAGCATCATAAAGAGAAGCTTTTTTGTTTATATCAGAACCAAATTTGCTGAAACACAGGAAAACTGTATCCTGTAAGGAAGTCATTGCAGAGGGTGGGTATTGGGAACTGGGCAGGATAAAGAACATTCAGTACACCATGTCGACCAAACTTGGATATGTGTTCCTCAAACTGTTCCCTTGGCTAAAAGCTCAAGATTTCCTGCACCTGCTGTGCTCCTGACTGTGCAAGAACGCAGTACCCAACTGTCAGGTTAGATTTCAATTAGATTTTAAAATATCAACTACAATAAAAGCCTCTTTAAAAGCATAAACATGAGAAATGTTATAGAGAGTTCGTGAAACTGGGGGCGGTACATGACCATGTTTTACTGGGTGGGACCAAGCCAGTTTGGCTGCTGTGGTCACCTTGAAGGGATAGGGGCATCTGTTCCTACAGTGGGACGTCTGTATTCTGTCTTGCGGGTATAACCAGCTGGCTACATAGTGCAAAATAGTGACAAGAGATAAGCTGTTATCACAGCTTGCTTTGGTTAGAACATGAGCTTCCATGGACATAATTTAGAATCCCTGAAACTTTAAGGAAATGACCATGGATATGCTACAACAACGTAACATTCTGGAGTTTTAAGTATCTACATTTCTGAAAAATATTTGAATTTTAACTGATTAGAGCTATTTCCTAAAAATTCCAGTGGCCTCCAAAATCACAGGTATCCTAAAGTCTTTGAAGGTGAAGAAGGTATCTGACCTTTTGATACCTTGGGGTCCTTTTTTCATGGTTTGAAATAGAGATATTGGTAGAAATAGTTTTTCTGTTCTGTGAAATGTTTTGTCAGTTTGTAAAATTTCCTTATCTGGTTCAAGATCATAGGCCAAGACCAGGTAAAAATGGTTTTGTGAATTTTGTATCTAATCTAGTATAGTTAGTTAAATTTTAAACACAGAAGGTGTTTTTTCATTGAAAGCTATAAATAAAAAGGAAACATTTCAACAATGACAATAATTTGCTTTTTTGTATTTGATAATTTGCTTTCTCTTTTGAAAAGTTGTGTCAGTTGAGTTGGCATTTTAAAATCAAAAAAAAGGAGTGGAAAAACTCCTCAATAATTGCAGTCTCCAACTTACCTCTCATAGTGATTGTGGTATCATTTGCTCTTGTCCTTCTGTTGGATTTGTGGATCAGTTGCAAGCTGTAGGAACATTTTGTGTCCATAATGTGAGAGGTGGCATCTGAGCATACCTGCATATCTTGTATGGCATAGTCAGCAAATAAGAGGCTCTTCTCAGCACAGAGGCCTTTCACTATTCATTACACAATGGAAAAAGTTTCATGTTCGAATTTCAATGGGTCATACTGGGGCCAAATTTAGGAGATCAGATAGTTAGCTCTTCAGGGCTCCTGCTTCAAACTGTCTGTGATGTTTGCAATGTCACTCATCTCTCCTGTAAGGGCAGAGACAGAGCTATGAACAATGGAGGTTAAAATCCACCTGCAAAGACCACTGTGGAATAGCAAACAGCGTCATGTTATCCCGTAAAGGAAATCACAGGAGAAGCAAAGGTAGTGTAGAATGGTGATAGCAAAACCCCCTGATGTTACAGAATATTGAACAAAGTGCTTGGTAAGAGCAACGTGTCAGACAGAGGAAATCACGGCTGTAACAGAGATCTCATGATGAAAGCAGCAAATTAAATAGCAGAAACTTTTGGGGATAAAGTTCATGTTCTGCTGCTTTCGTTTCCCATTTGTTGAGAAGACTGCCAGTGCTGGTGTAAGATGAGTAGGCTGGCCAGCTCAGACACAGGGATGAATGGCATCTTCCAGTTTGAGAGCAAAATGAAGAACTGGACTGATTTACTATCATAACAAATAGTGTAGAGGCACACCCTAATGCTCACGGCAGGTGGCTGCTCCTCACGTGTTGTAACCAAATCCTCTTCAATAAAAATTTGATTATAACCACCAGTGCCATAATTGCTTGACATTTTGAAATCACATTAGCAGCTGCTAGAAGTAAAAATCTCCCTGGACTCCTAATATAATACTTTTTTTTGAGTTAGGCATGGTAAGTTGCAATTACTAATATGCATGTTTCTTTACCGTTAGTCTTTTGGCTTGTTTTCTTCTGATTTCACTTTGAACATCGTTGAAATGGTTTACATTGTTACAGACCTTATTATCGCCCTGTTCCACTTACTGTAAACCTTTTTCTTTAATAAATCATTCAAAAGTTTTCACTGTAAAATACTTTTGAGCCAGTTTTCTGTTTGATCAAAGCTTTCAAAACTACAGCAACATGAAATGTCACATTACTTTCAGGACTTCTGTCAATAGTACGTGGACAGAATAGATACAGATTTGTAGCAAACAGAAGAAAACAATTGAATAAATCTTTCTATGTCAGTGGTTTTCAAACCAGCACTGATCTTGATGTAAAATTTGGAATAAATATTTACAATAAAATAAAATACATTTTAAAAACAAATCTTACTTTGCCAAAGAAAACACTAAACTAGGGAAAATAATTTTCAAATGTTCATTAAATGTTCTTTAAAGCTGTGCACAATGGTTAAATATGTTTTTATATCTGTAGGTAATACTCACTGTATTTCATCTTTTTAGAATACAATACAGCATATTAAGTCTAGGGTTTTCAAAATACATTTGCTTGTCCTCTGAATTCTTCTGAATGCTTGAATCCCTTAGGCTCATTTTAGAAATGTCCTCATAAAATATTAGAGTTCAATTTTATTTGCACAGGATTAAAAGGTTCTAGTATGCTAGATCCTCAGAGAAACTGTGAAAAAGACACTTTGTATGATTTTGCCAGTTTAAAGCAAAGAAATAAATTAGAAGCCCTAAATTAGACTTTCAGCGACAGAGAAACCTAGTTTATTTTATTTACATTCCTTTCTTGACAACCCCTTGAGACTTTGCATAGCTCTCAGAAAAATGAGATGAAGTGTCAGAGGTTTAAAATGTCTGTGGAAACACAGTGTCTGCAGTGCTTCTGCAGAACTGGACTCATTTATGACCGGTTCGGTTTGTTTTCAATAACACCCTGGAATGCAGGTTACATCGATAGCAGCAAACATCTCCATGAGCTATGTTAGAAAAGGGAAGAAGCCTTAGAAATCCTTTCGACTTGCATCAAGTTTTATAAATGTTCCTTTATAAAAGCAGCCAAATCTCTGCTTTTGCTGGGGTACGTGTACCCATTAATTTCAAGTAAGTTGATATGTATTTGCACTACATGTCTTTTTTGCAGTAACTGGAACAACTTTTTCTTTTTTTAACATATTTGTACAGCTTAAAAAATATAGAACGTTATTATATTTGAGGATACCTGAAGGAGCCATCTGTCACTATGACAGCTGTGCTGTAAGCCAACATAGGGAAAATATTTTTAATGTTAAATTGTTTAGAATAGGTATGTACAAGAGAGGGTGCTGAGGGACCCTGCAGAGCAGACTGAGCACATCTGTCCTCTGTAGCATTGGTCCTGGCTTTCCACTGTGCTCTTTGTGGTCTCCTATGGTCCTGTGACTCAATTTTAATTTTTCATATGAGATCTTTTGTACCTGCAGTGAAGTGAAAGCCGTACTGCAAGCCATGAGGTGAGGGTTTTAGGGAATGGACACATGCTGCATGCCACAGAGTATGGCATGAGGAGGTGATTAAGGGTATAAAGGAGAGATATGCTAGAGGACTCTGCAGGGTGGCAAGAAGCAGAGCTAGAACAGAGTCTACCTCCATCCTGACATTTGGGAGTGGTCCTCAATCCCTTGAACAATGCCAAGGTTTAATTTGTAGATAGTTAATTGGAGCAGTTCAAAGCAGAGGTAGGGGTGACCCAGCGGTTACACAGTGTGGATGATCAGGCGCACATCAATGCACCCTGGGTTTGGGTCCAGCAAGGGCACTCTGTCCAATCCGGTAACAAATACTCCTG
>NW_010129938.1:4499-33502 GCF_000699245.1 Pterocles gutturalis
TTCATGTAAGGAACAAGATTGCCTTGATCAGTGCTTTACATATTCTTAATATCTTACGCTATTTAAAAATGCCATGCCAGCAGAAAAACATTGATTTCTTAATAATGTTTTCTTATTCCAAAATGTCTAGAAAAGGGGACCTGGATCCAGGTTTCCCCACTTCATAGAACAGAATAGTCAGTTATAAAATGGTTTGGGTTGGAAGGGACCTTAAAGATCATCTAGTTCCAACTCCCCTGCCATGGGCAGGGACACCCTCCACTAGACCAGGTTGCTCAAAGCCTCATCCAGCCTGGCCTTGAACACCTCCAGGGATGGGGCATCCATAACTTCTCTGGGAAACCTGTTCCAGTGCCTCACCACCCTCACAGTGAAAAATTTCTTACTAATATCTAATCTAAATCTACCCTCTTCTGGTTTAAAGCCATTACCCTTCATCTTGTCACTATACTCTGTGGATCAAGATTGCCTCCCCATCTCTCCTGTAGCCCCCTTTACGTACTGGAAGGCTGCTATAAGGTCTCCCCGGAGCCTTCTCCAGGCTAAACAACCTCAACTTTCTCAGCCTGTCCTCAAACAAGAGGTGCTCCAGGCCTCTGATGATTTTTGTGACCCTCCTCTGGACTCGCTCCAACAGGTCCATGTCTTTCGTGTGCTGAGGACTCCAGCGCTGGACGCAGCACTCCAGTTGGGTTTCACAAGAGCAGAGTAGAAGGGGAGAATCACCTCCCTCGATGTGCTGGTCATGCTTCCTGTGAATGAGCAAGTGGACTTGCTCCAATGCAGAGCAGTAAGCTGCTTATCTTTCTTTCTTTGTCCCCATCAGTCGTGAAGAATTTGCAGTGCAATAGCTCAGCTTCAATGGAAGAAACTGGGAATTTCCCCTTCCTCCTACTTTCTAACCTGACAAGGATGACAGCACATTGTGATGCAGCAGGTGTGAGGCTGAATCACATCCAACCAAGAAAATCTGTCTTCCATGCCCCAAGTGACTTCTCAAATAATGCTCAGGCTGTATATTAAACATGGTCTACAAGAACACCTCTGCAGTAGCTGTATTTTAAAGGAAAATTATGAGCCCAGTTGTCAGCCTTTGAAAACACAACATAAGTACCTAAATCCAGTGGAAGTTTCAAGCCTGTATGAAAGATCAGTGCCAAGTCTCTGGGAGAAACTGGATTTCTGAAACAGCGGTCACAGCAGTGTTTTCTATGGGATAACTTCAATATTGCCATTATTCTCATCTGAGTAATGTTCTCTAGGAACTTGCAAGTGTAATCTAGACTGAAGATCTCCTTGCTGCGGCTGGGCAGCTTCAAGTTAAGGCTGACATTTCTGAGTTTCATAATATTTTTTCCATTTTGGGATATAGAATTCTGTTTTGAAGTAGTAACTATAATTTTCTTTCCTTCTGTCAACACCTTTCTGAAAGGATCTAATAAACCTGCTAATCAGATGATTGAGTTTTGCGTGTGGATTGCTGGTTTCCTCCTTTGGAACTGTCTGTATGTCACTTCAGTTAAAGCCTAGCAGATTATTAAAGCACTAGAACGAAGAACCAGCAGGATTTTCAATCTTTATACTTTGCAGGACTTTTTCCAGCTGAGTGCTTTCCTTCTATATCAGTTAACCAGTAAGAAGTCATGCAGATTTATCATTTTCTCCTCTGAAGGAAATGTTGTGTTTCAGAATGGTGCTGCTAGTTCCTCACTGGAGAATGTACACTTGAAGAATCCAAAGCCTTTTTTATTAATGCCAGGTGTCAAGTAGTCTTGTAAAAGTGCCAGGATTTATTTGATAGCACTGATATTTTTGATACCATATCTATGTTGAATAAATTCTCTGAATAAACGTCCAGAAGAGTTATTTGCATGCTGGAAAGATACAGTAATTACCTTTTTTAATTTTTTGGAGGGTGTGATTTCCTGAGAGTGAATGATTACAGTTTGATGGGTACTCTGAAATACCAGTGGCAGATTTGGGCAAATTTGAAATTAGAGCATAAAGTAGCTAGTAACTATTAGGAGTTGATGAGCAAGAGGGAAGCAAGACTTGGATACAAA
The DNA here is from genome assembly GCF_000699245.1 of Pterocles gutturalis. Lineage (NCBI taxonomy): Eukaryota > Metazoa > Chordata > Aves > Pterocliformes > Pteroclidae > Pterocles > Pterocles gutturalis. The sequence continues at coordinate 6,563 of NW_010129938.1, forward strand.
AAAGTCTTTTTTTTTTTCTTTTGAATGGTATATTATATTATGGGATTGGCGGGCATAGCTGAATCCCTGTGCTGTTGCAGATTAAAATGATTCAGAAGTTGTTCAAGTCAACCATTTCATATTCATTTTTCTGTGCCAGATAAAAGCTTTTATGTGACAATGAGCTTACTGGGACATTATTAAATCATTTAATCCAGTTGTTTGATGAGTTCCATGCCCTGATCACTTATAACCATGAAAGATTATGTATACATCAGACAAACAATTTTTTAATGAGTGTGTTTATTTGGCTTGTTAAGTTTATAATGCTGGTGTTTTGCTTCTACCTTCACTTCCACTTAATCCAAGGAGTTCATTTGAGTAACTTGTTTCTGCACAGAATGACTTTCAGGAAAATTTTTCAGGTTCTTTATAAATTCACTATATTCACTTTCCTCCCCCTGACAGATCCACAGCCTTTTTCCCCTCCTTTGCTCTGTGCCCCCAAATACACTTTTTCACATGCACAGCTCTGTAAATGGCTTTAATGGGATCATTCGCATGCTTAAACTGTGTCCTTGGTTTTAAGTGTCTGTTGAACAGAGATGTTCTTTTCATCTCACTCTGCCAGGTTCAGTTTCAGGTAATGATTTCTAACAAATCCTCTGGACATCTTGTTCATCTGCACAGGACCCATAAATTTAATACTACAGACTTTGAGACTATGTTTATAGGGCAATATAAATGTGGTCCACGGACCAGTCCCTTGCCCAAGGCCAAGTGGCACTGGGTGTCCCCTTGCCCCCACTGCTGAGGGCACGCTTTCCAATAGCTGGCTTGCTCAAAGTAGAGCTCTTCAGAGCAGTTCATAACAAAGACAGAACTGCTGACCCAGGTGGACAAACCCAGGTATGGTGCTTCTGCTGCATCAATGGTCATCTCTTATTTAGCAGTGTAGATGAGCCCTCTGAGCTTCACTTAATTGCAAGTCGTCCCTTGAACTAGCTTCACTGCCGCTGAGGGTAGACTCTGCCTAATTCACAAGACTGGCTCATCCTGCTCTGATCATAAAGCAAAGGGTTGTGCCACGCAGGCAGGCTTCTTGGGCGCCTCTGCGCATGTAGGTGAACATGAGATGGCCTTGCTGAGACACAGGACTGCTGAGGGGGGAGAAATGGACCCAGTATCTAATAAATTTATCGTTTCTGCATGCTGGTTTACATGCTTCAGCAAGTAAAACATGGTTATATCAGCAGAGTGTATTTGTCTTTGGCTTCTGTTTGACACTTCCACTTGCAAAATTGCTACAGCTGGAGTTGTAAGCAAATGATTTCTTTATTATTCATAGTAGCAGGTGCTGCAACAGCCTTTTGGCTAGAGCTGTACTCTCCTGGTCCATGGTTTCAGTATATTTGATTAGATGGTGCCATGCTGCTCAGATGGGATGCTAGTCTTCCAATAAATGTATTTTGTTATACAATCAGTATAACATTGTCATTATTATTTCCATAAATCACTTTTAGTTGGCAGCTTTCTGTTGCCATTTGGGATTCTTCCAGCAACAATTTTCATCCTTTTTGTATGGCAACCTAAAAATATTTTGGAAGTTAACGTAGCCTGGGTTTGATTTTGTAATAGCTGGTGCCCTTCTGGCTGCTCTAGAACACAGAAACCAGCCATCCAAGCAGGATTGACATATTTATTTTGGTTCACATGTTGTTTATGTATTCTTCAAGAAGTGCTTATCCCAAGATTCAGTATGGCAATTTAGGCACCCGCCTCCAGTGTGCTTATGCCAGAGTCATGATGCTAAAAATCAGGTGCCTGTCCCCAGCAGGGTAATTGAGAACAACGCAGCTGTCTGTGGAGTGGAGGGACAGAATGCTGTCCCTCATGCAGAAAGGCAGTCCAGAAACCTGGCACACTGATGTGGGACCTGGCCGTCCCTTGCCAGTCGACACAGCGTTTGTCTGAATTTCCCATTCCTTTGTGGAAGTGAGATGCTTATGCTAGAGCCCTCTCCTGAGGGCTCAGCACTGACTCTTTTAGCGATGCCGCTAGAGAAATTGTGGCTTGTAGTGCTGTAGTTCTGCTCCTTACTCTTTGCAGAACAGGCCAATGTATAAAGATGTGGGAAATAAGTTGGAATTCTTCTTCAGACAGATGGAAATCAGAAGCATGTTCTCCCTTTCTAGGCTGTAGAAGACCTAGGGTGAGTTGAATCCTCCAGCCTCTCTAAGAGCAAGAGTGGTAGAGGTCTGGTACGAGGGTCTGTGCCAGTACCACAGAGCCTGGCACAGGTGTGCCCTCACTGGGGAAGGGGCCTTAGCTCCAGTCTCTGTGGGCATTTCACCATCACTGAGCTAAAAATCAAAAGGGAGCCTGGATGAAATCTATATAAATTCACTGAGTTCAGGCAAGCACACAGCAGTGTGCAGGAGCCAGGGCTGGCCTCGACTTGGAGCTAAACCGAAGCTATGAATTGACATTAACAAAACCTGGTTTGGACTCAGCTGCTCATTATTTTCTCATCTAAGAAGTGACCACCTCACTTGGTCCCTGCTGGCTAAAGACAGGCTAACTTCAGCTGCTGCTCAGGCAGACCTTCAAATGCAGGAAGAGGCTTTTTTACAATGAAATTGCCTTGCAGAAGGGAAAACAACTGTAGTCTAGCTGTGCTTTTCCTATTATTGAGACAGATGCTTAACCAACTCTCTTCTGTGCTTAGAGGAAGAATTTTCCAATATCTCAGTAAAATTATTCACTAAATAAAAGGTAAATAAAAAAAATGTTTTTATAGCTAGATTCCTATCAAGGCTGCAGAGGCAATATTGACTGAAGAGATAACAGAGCACTTGGTACTTGTGATGGAAAGGTGCGGATGGTTGTCCATATGGGGTCAAGCAGATTACAAGAACAGGGAGTGTGTCACTGCAAGGTACAGGATTTGCTGCATTTTCAACTGGCTGCAGACTATGCACTTCACACCTATGAGTTCACGGGTATCTGGAAGAATCAGTTCAGCCTTCTGTTTAATTAAAAAAAATAGGTGCAGTTTCACCCGTTATGCTAGTTTCATATACAGGCTACATTGCTGGGAGAGTTGAAGGATCTATCATGTGAAAGGAGAATGGGTGATACGCATTTAATCACTGGCAACAACTCCTGATTTGGGCACTGAGAGATATTAAAGAGAAAATAATGGACCAAGAGTTGCATCCAAGTATGACATTAATGGTACCACTTTCAGTTAGCGTGGCAGACCTGAAGCAGGGAGATGAAAAATATGAAGAACGCAACACAGCAAGGCAGTTTGGCCACGTCCCTCAGACAGAGAGACCTGCTCCTGGTCACAGATGAACAAGATCCATAACTCTGACACTCTGAGCTGCTATAGCCACAGTGTCTGCTGTTTCCCAACTGTCAGTACAGCTGCCCACACGTCTCCCTGGCATCCTGCGTGCTCCCTGAGCCCCACCAGCGTTGTGAGACATTTTCAGACATGTTCCAGTGTGCTGGACCTCCTGTATCCTTGCAGCACGTACCCTGCTTGTGCCAGAGATTGCTCCTAAGCTCACTCTCTGCATGACAGGTGACCCTGATTTGGGAATGGGTGCCAGGTTGTCCTTAGCAAGCAAAACTAGACATTTCCCATGTTTTTTTATTGATAAGCTCTGGATTTTATGCCCTGTGTTAGGTGGTGATGATGTTTACGAATGACATATATTGTCATCCTGAAATGTGGAACTTATTTGAAGGACAAAAATGTATAATTATTAAACAAATATTAATTTATTTCTTACAGGTGCTGTTTCAGAAGCTGTGTAAGGAAAAAGCAGGTAAGACACTGCATTACTTCTTCAAAGGTTCTTGGTGGATTGTGTAGACATGCATGCATTGATGGAGGACCCTTGGGAATCTCTGATGTTCTTTGTTTTAGTTATTTTGTGTGGTTGCTATGATCACTTCCATGCTGTTGTTCATGTCTTAGTGGTGTAGGTTTTACGTGTTTCTTAGGAAAGCTGATAATTCAGCAACTTTTGACTTACACCTTGCAAAGTGAGTTCTGAAATAACAGGGATAAAACCAAGTATTTGTGATTGGTGTCAGAGTGGGACTAAAGGTCTTGCCATGGTGCTGGTGGGTGTGAGGCAAGTCGAGGTGAGGTGTACCTGAGCGCTTTTTCTGGCTCAGTGCTCGCTCACACAGCAGCCGAGTCTGGTGAAGAGGCTCATTACACAGGCACATTTTCCAAAAAATGTAACACCCCGCAGGTCTTGTCCCCAGCGGCAGAGTCGCAGTGTCTGCATCACTCTTTAGCATGAGCTGACTGATCGGTTAATGCGGTTGTCAATATTAACAGCACTGGTGAGTTTGACTATTATGGTGAAATTATTTAGTTACAGCTGACATTCAGTGAGGTAGCAAGATCAGAGTGGTAAGCGCAGTTAAAGGGATGCATACCCTGAACCCTACATTAGCGTGCCAGGAGCTAAGGAGAGGTTTGGATAGACAGATATACACACAGAGATCCTGATTCAGTGAGATACTTATCACACAATTAAAACCACATTTGACAAAATCAATTCATCACAATGGGGAGTAAGCAACTGCTTGGATGATTTGCTTAATTGAGGGTAAATGTCCTTATTTAATTGTAATGAAGCATAATTAAGAAATACAGAGAAAAGAAACTGCTTCCCAGAATGTGGGTTACTGGAGTTTAATAACAGTCCCACAGTTTTGCAAAAAGAAATGTCCCCAAATTCTAAGTGAATCTTCATTCCCACAATAGCGTTTGCCAGCAAAAATATTTCAGTCGTAGAACAACTGACCTCAGGAGTCACCTATTTCTGACTTCTTCTTCTGTTTCGTTAGTCAATACCCACACAGTGTGTGTCAATTAAAATTAAAGCAATTTGACATGGTTGTAATTATCCCTCTGTCCCTAGATGACTTAGCATCTTTTTTTGGCCTGAAGGACTAGTTTAAGCCAGTTTGCTAACTCAGTGATTTCTTCCTGCTCAGAGTAGCATCTGTCTCTGCTCTAAATTGCATCCTCAGTCCTTTCCAAGGGCCACCTTAACTCGGTTAGAAACAGATGAATGAAGCATTTTGCGGCCAATGTCACTGATTCAATGGCTCTGCTGGCAGACGTGCTGACTTAGCAAAATGCCAGCAACCCTGGCCTAGAAAACTCGGGTCTCGGTCGGCAATTTCGCCTTCATGTACTTAACATCAGGTCAACAAAAGATGAAGGCTGTTGAGCATAGTATAAATATAAGTAATTTCATTCAAGTTCTGTGCACGTTAACTTCTTCTGCTTTATGAGCTGTATATGCATTTATTCCCTGATGGTGTTTGCCAGTGAAACATATGCCTGTGCTTTTCCAAGGCTAAACAAATCCCATCGGTTCTGAGACTGATTTAGCAACTGATTGTTTTTATTGTTTTCATAGCTTGGATCAAAACCTCTATATGACACTGGAGGTTTGCTTTATAAAAGAAGAGTAAAACACATCAATGGCACATACATTTTAAATAAAACTGATTATTTCAGCTGTGCTCCCATTTTTACTTTGATTAATTTTTGAATTGTTTTGCTTTTTTGATAACATGAATTTTGTCACCAAAAGAGATGAGGATTAGCACCCATCATTACAGTAGAATATGATGGTCGAAAATTTGATAACTGCAGGCATGAAAGAAGAATGACATGTCAATTTCTGACATAGTTTGGTCACTGAGATGGAACTTCAATCATGGAAATCTAGCATATGAGAGAGCTGGTAATAAATTTATCATTAAAACACTTCTGGCAGAAAATACCCATTTCTTCAAATTGAACCATTTTACAGGAAAAGGTTAGCATCCATTATTTTTATTTCAAATCATATCTGTAAGATAGGTGCACATGTCCTGACATGAGATGATCTAACAGTTTTCAATGTGAGAAGTTTTGATTTCTATTTGGCTTTAAGAATTTTGTCTTTGAAATTTGTTGTGTTAAAGCAATTAAAAAAAAAAAAAAGAAAATAAAAGATGGTTTAAATTTTTAAAAATGGCTAAATCTCTGTGTTGGACTGAGGGACAGGATTCCTTCCAGATTTGCAGGTCCTAAACATTTCTGCTATTCTACTTTCTGGATAAGAATTTTTTTTCTGTTTTGGAATTTCTTAAATGAGAAGAACACCCATCCTGCCTGTATCAATCACATACAGAATACAGGACTCTTCTGCTCAAGTTAATTTTCTGCACCACTTTCCTCTTACATTATCACTAATTATTCTTTCTCATTCCGTCATTTATTCTTCTGACTTCTTTCTTAGGAAAAGCTCTCTCAAACTAAAGCTCTCAAGGCCCAAAAGAGTAGTTTCCCAGAGTACTGGTGGGTCATATTGGGGCAGCAGCCTGCCCTCCCCACCATACAGCATCAACCATTTTGGATGGAGACAGCCCCTGTAACCCCATCCCACCCAGGGCCAGGGATGCACAGGGCAGCTCAGGGCTGCTGCAGCCAGGGGCGTGGGTCCTGCAGCCCTTTCCCCAGGACTCTGCTGTCCCTGGCTTCTTGTCATTCTCCATATAAACTCTATTTATGTGTGAGAAGGGAAAAAAAAACAACCTGCACTTTGGACTGTTGTCCTTTCTCTTGCTTGCATTTTATTTTACAGTAATTTTTTTTTTTTTTTTTACAAGTAAATGCAATATTTTGAGGCCTCCATTCCCTGGATTTGCAGTGAGTGCCTTGCAATATGTTAAGCAGAATGCCTGAAATGTGTCCTAAGGAGAGCTGCAGCTGCACAGAGCAGGCAGCCACCCTGGGAGAACCTCCTTTGGAGCACCAGTATTGCTGGCAGCGTTGCTGAGTGCTAGCCAGGCCTAGCACCATTATTTCCAGAAGTAATAACACTGGTACTGGTGCATGCACTGGCAATAATGATATTCTGACCATTTAAAAAATCATGCATTGGGAAAAAATATTAAGTTGTAAGATGTGACTCTAGAGGCATGAACTTATTCTGCTTTCTGTATTTTTTTAATAGCTGCAGTGTGCTGCATGGGCCGGTGGCTCCCTGAGAGTCAGGGACAGACATGGGAACCGGGTCAGATGTGGGCCTGGGACAGCCGGGCAGGGCCGTGGGGACAGGGATGGGCTGAGGCTGAGGTGGGATGTCAGCCTGCAGGTCATGTCTCCTCCTCCTGGGCCCATGGCCGGGCAGGGCTGTGGCAGAGCTGGAGACCAGCCCTGCTGCAGTGTCCTGAGTCTGGGGTGGATGGCCCTGGCTTGGGATGAAAGGGGGCTCACAAAGGCCCTCACAAAGTATATATATTGATGTAATTGCACACTACTAGTAAATGCAATGTTATTAGGAGTTAGATCTAGGTTGCAAATGTTGTGTCACTGGCAGCCTGTAAGATGTAGTCAGCACCTTACTGCGAGGGACAGTTGCAACAAGAGACAATGTGTGGAAAAGCTGGTTTTCATCTAGACAGGCTTACCCTTGGTCTGTAGGTTAGCAAGTTGTCAGCTTTGTGTAGAAGTGGTAGACAGGAAGATGATTCACACTTGTACTCCTTGTAAGTGATGGCATGAGTAAGTAAATTTTATTACTATGTCAAAAATTATCCTGTGCTGTAGCTTTATCAAGATCTGTGAAAATGCCAGGTTCATCCACTGAGCTCTACTTTCTTTCAGAATGAACATGGTTATCCTGGTGGTAACTGTGGTTCCAACCCTTAAACCACATCCCTGTTGTCATTACTAGATTATGTCATTAATAGGACTGCCCCAGTCCCCTTGCTATGCAATAGACCACTGTTCAAAGTCATAACTGTCAATGCTTTTATTTTATTGCCGGGTAGATAACTCAAACCCAGTCTGCACCACCTATCTCTGTTCTGGGCTTGTAACCCAGGAGGTCCTAATTGCCTGCTGTGGTACTGCAGAGAACGCCTTGGTTAGCTGCTCCCCTTGCCATCACATGGCTGCTGGGTAGTTACTATTAAAACCTGTCTGACTGACGCTATGCATCGTTACTATCTCCTAGTATATATTTTAGTAAAAATTGTTTCATTCAGCTTAAGCATTCTAGCTGCCTAATGTATTTTAAAGTTATCACCACACAGCTCAGGATGACTAACACAGAGCATGTTTCATCACGGGCAGGGAAAATGAGCTTTCACTTTGCTGACAAAAATCTGAAGTCAGATTAAAAGCTGACACATCCTCTGTTTTAGTGGTATGTATGAAACACTAAATATAGCAGTGTGCTCGTGTATTTGCTGATGCATGGTAATATAGTCTGTAGCAGAACAGCAATGGGCTGGCAAGGAAGATGGTGCACTGCAGTAATACAATAAAATCCTCATGTGACCTTGGCCATTTCAGAAGTACTCTGTGGATAATTGTGCATCCTTGACTGATATATTACAAAATTCCCACAGAGGCTGTTGTGGTCCCAGGGCTTTAACAAATAGCCTGATCCTGCAATATTTGTCCAGGCACAATGCTAATTGACTCCAAGGAGAGATCTCTAGCTTAAGAAACCAGAACTGTGCTGTACAGCAGCTGAGTATGAACAACTGCCAACAAAGGGCGCAACTCTGGGAACTGAGAGGGAACTGCAGCTCCATCTGGCCCTCATTAGAAACTGCAGGCACCTGACTCATCACAAGATCAAACTCATATACAGTAGTTCCCACTGAGTACAAGTTTTTGTTTTTCCTTGGTCATATAAAGCTTTATGCTCGTTTTTATGTTTAACGGGGAGATATGGGTTGATTACACCGCACACAGGGAAATGGATATGGCTCACAGAACCATTACCCATTCTGGGATTTTCTCTTGCTCATTGGGAGATGGAGCATGTGAGCTCTTTTAGCCTTTCACGTGCCATGCATGCCTGGCAAGTGTGCTGGAGGTGGAGCTGAGGCTGTGTCCATGAGCTCCCCTGTCCCATTGCTGCAGGGGAGAGCATCAGCCAGGTCAGACGTTCTGCAGCTCCTCCTAAGACCTAGGTAGTACTCATGTCTTATGCTGTCATTATTCCAGTTAAAAGAGTTTACCCAAGATGAGAACCTGACCTTAAATAACTGGGGAAAACAAAATATGCTCATCCAATGATCCCATGCATTTACTAGAAAGCAGAGTGGGGTCACTTTGACATGTGTCTAGCACAAAGTGCAGATGCTTATTTTGGACTGAAAAATGAAGAGCCTGTTTTCCCCAGCAGTGATATAGTGAAAGTAAACTAGTGAATAAACCCAACTGTTTGGCGGCCTTGGCCTGTTAACTAGTTAAGCTCTGTACTGCTCAAATTAAAAATAGGTAGACTTAGTGCTTGTCCTGTGGTCAGTGCATCAGAAGGTCCTTTCATTTGGCTCCTGTTCTAACTTCTGTGTAGTGCCGGTTTGGCTCCCAAAATTAGGCAGTGAGATTGCCTCTTCCTGCTTATATGTTTCTTTCATAATCAGAAATAATAGAACAAACCCCTTCTTTGTTCTTCTGAAAAGGCAAATATTTGCTACTCAGCTCCTACTGATGTATTGGAGCAGCTGAGGGCAAACTGCAATCCTCAGCTCTCAAAAGCAAGAGGAAAATGAGAACCCTTAGAACCCTTACTATATATTTCAGGATATTGCTGTTTCTAAAAAAAACAGTTGTATATTAAAAACATATATGTTTACTGTTTTAGTATGTGAATTATGGAGAAAAGCTTGATCTATTAAGGAATACTCTGCATTTCATATAAGAAACTTCTGGATCACTGAAGCAGTAATGTATAAAGATACTTTATTCAACTACTAGTACTCAGTGCCATTCTAAATATCTTCCTCCATTTCCCTGCTCCATAGTTCTTTCTGTAACTTTGCTTTTCAGTCAACATTTTTAATAAGAAATAAAAATATTGAAAAGACTAGAGCTATTAAATGTTAGAAATAATATCTATTCAATAATTGTACAAAATATAGGTAGTTTCAGAATGAGGGTACCATAAACATTTTTCCTAACTCATTTTTGTTTACAGCTTGGGCTCCTGAGGAGAGCTGAACACTAAACAACTGAGAGATGAGCTCGGGTTTGTAAATACTCTTGAGATGTGAAAGGAACCTTGCTGTAAATGGCGATCTAATGCAAATTGATAAATTGCTCTCAAGTTTTGCCTCTGTTGGAATTAGAGGTTGTTGGTTTCCAGCAACTAAGGTCAGACATGGAGCCATAGGATTCTCAAGTAATTTTCTTCTGTGACTGAACAAATTTCTGACAAAGGTTGTGAACAAACAGCCACATTCAGCTCCATTGCACCTGAGCAACCAACTTTCTTTAAACTGGGGTTTACCAAGAGTCGTGGCAGAGGGCACATTTTGGCATTTAGCATTTATTCCATAAGTAACAAATGCCTGGAAAATTTTCACTGAATAATAAAAAAAAATCTAGTATACCTGTTTTCTGTTTCAATTAGACCTTTCCCTCAGACCTTTCTGATAGCCACAGTGCAAGCTATGTCCTTGTATTTTATTTCCTGGGCAAGGTATAATTTCAGAAGTTTGAAGGGTAGATATTTTAAAGTATGCAAGTAGCAAAATAAATATTTAGTGTTTCATAATGCTAACTATGCATTACATCTCTGCGAGAGACACACACACATGTAAGGATGAGCTATATAGCAAGAACCTTTTGTCTTCAGAGAAAGCATTTCTAACAGGTAGCAGTTCCAGCAATTTTACTGTTCTCCTTTAGAAAACATTTCCCTCAAGTAGCAATTCTCTAAGTTTTTTCTATTTGACTATTTCGGATCAATTCCTAAGGATTAACTTTTGAGTTTTTGTGCTGTATTGGAGTGACACATAGCTCGTCTCTGAAAGTCTCAGGACACAAGATAGATTCTGTTGTGTTTCTTGGTTTGCAAGTCAGCCAGGCAAACACAGAGGAATGCTTCTGGATTGGGACATATACTTAACGTAAGTTATTTGGGACAATAAAGCTATCAAAAAAAGAAGCCAGTTTGTGATCTTTTGCAACATGAGACCTTTTGTGGGACCATAGGCAGACCATGCCATGGTTTCACACTGTTGAACAACCTGCCGTGATGCAACCTCTGCTCGGAGGAGACGGCCACAGCACAAAAAGACACAGCGCCTGTGTCACTCTGGCTGGCTGCGGTCCGAGACACCAGCTTCTGCTTCCATGAGCACCAGAGTGATGAAACCCTTTACTGTTGCTCGTGTGAGGGTTGAACGCAGGGTCTCTAGCCATGAGCCTCAACACCTTGCACTTGAGTAATAACCACATTAACCTGAAGGAAGTAATCACTGCATAAGCCTCTCCCTAAGTATAATGGGACCGCTAGAGGAGGACAAAGAGCTGTGTAGTGTTAATGTTAGCTACAGGGGCACCTTCCTAAGAAACAGGAGTTGCTTTAGCAAGCTTTTCAACTGACAACCATCCAGGCTCTGCCCTTCCTGTTCTCTGTATTAGATTCCATCCAGGCCAGCAAGTTGCTATGACAGAAATACAAATAGAGATGCTGCTATTTATTGAACATTCAGCACAAGGCAAAACAAATTAGCAATTTCCACCATTCTGTCAAGCCACAGCTGAAGTGCAGCAATAGGAGGAGGCCAGAGCTGCATATGAACACAAAAGGCATGCCAAAGCCATCCATGTATAGTTCCGTTGAGTGTAATGGTATTTGTCCATTGTGACTTTGGATCTGTGTCTTTACGAAGGCAGAGCAATAAGAAAGGCAAGTTCAAGAAAACAGATGGCTGAAAAGTTGCTTTATATATGGGTATTATTGAGTAGATCTGAAATTGCTATTCCAGCCTTGGTGAAGTGCTGGCTTTTGACATGGGGCCTAACAAGGCAATGGCTTTAGGCTTTTATTTGAAATTTGTTTGTATTAGGTACATACCTACCCTGGAATATTTATTGGATCCCAAAGACTCTGTTATATAAGGCTAGTATGTATGTCAAGACAATGTTTCAAAGCAAAAGGACAATTTATTCTCTGGTGTAATTCCTGTGAAAACTTAATGGGTTTATATCAGAGTTGACTTAATGCACCAATTCAATTATAGTTTAAAATTAAGCAGTATGATTAAATAGTCAAGAAGTTGCTCAGCACACTCTGTGCAAGGCATAAGTCTGCCTGATTGCCATGCAGGTTTTTCGTATTAGCTGCAAATTTATGAATAGGAAGGACAGAGTGCAACACGTGCAGTGTTTGCAATTTGGTTTGGATGATTTCTATGTGGAAATGTAAAAGGAAATGCTGAATTTACTTTTAGGCAAAGTTGGTCAAAATTCATTTATTCCGTGAACTACAGCTGATAATGTTTTTTTAATTACTTGAACAGTTACAGTTGTCATTGTATATTGCTTAGTAGTAACTGTGGTTTTCTGGAATTCTTAGCTTACCAGGGGTGTAACTATTTCTGCTCACTTTAAATTCAATCCTTATTGCAATTTATATATCATATTTACAATATGATTACTTATAGTATGTAATTAATACTAAGACAACACTTGCTAGTGAGAAAAGCTTGCTTTTAGAAGTCAGAAAAATGCCCATCTGTAAGTATCACTGAGGTTATTAGATTGATTAAGTGGTTTTCAGGTCCATAATTACAATTTAATTTTAAAATTGCCTTAATTCTGAGAGGTAAACTGATTCTAGCACAGAATCTTGCAGGTTTATCCTGCAGAATATTAAGGATATGTCCTTTGCAGAACCTAATTCTGTGCCATCTGCAGTCACTGGCAACATGGCGGGGGTAGGATTAGTCTCTTAATGATGCATTTATATCTGTATAGTGAATTATTAATACCTGTAAAAAAAAAAACCTTCCACTTTTCACAGCATTTCAGAATCAAACAACTCCTCTAAGTAGCTGAGGAAATGGGAAGCTCGGGACCATTAGATTTCATAAAATGTACATAGTTCTTTTAGTAAAGTCTTAAAACTACAGCTTACTTGGATTGCTATTTAAGTCATTTATTATTTTTAAATTGTTTGTACTGAAGTAGTGACGGTAGGCCTCAGGCCTGGACTAGTGTCCTTTTGGTCACCATTCAGGCAGAATGGGAGTCCTGCCCTCACAAACCTTACAGCCTTACATTGTCATTGAAATTCTTCATACAAATAGGTGACTGTTAAAACATTTACATTTATTTCTAATTCATCATTCAAATAATTTGTCAAGATCTTATTTCATGCATGTTGGTCCATGAGTCCTGGGTGTCTAGGTTGTGGTCCCCACCCTGCTGGGTGCTCTTTGCTGTGGCCTTTGTCCAGCTCCGCACCAGGAGGAGCTGATGTTAGCACCGCAGTTGTACAGAGAGCTTCTGTATCTGCTCATGTGTGCCAGTGCACTCATTTGAGCTGTTGGCATTGTCTCAGCTAGCAGCAGGTCCAGGCTTCCTAGTACATGAAAATCAGAGAACAAGTGGCTAAGGCCCAGAGTGCTGGTGGTCCGCTCCTGCCAAAGACAGAAGGATCTGGGGTGCAGAAACAGGAGGGAGAGACTCAGAGAACTATTTCTACTGTGCCTCCTTCCTTGGAGAAGGATTATGGAATGGAATAATTACAACATCCCACAACTGACTGTTCTTCCTTACAGCCCTTCCCAGCAGTAGTTGCCTTACTATCCATGCCAGGCCTCCATCAAGAAAAGCCACTAGTTTAGATTTCCAGGGTCTTTAAGTAGACAAAGCAGGGACAAAGCCATAGGTACGCTGGCATCACTAGCAGACTGATGATGTTAGCATCTCTTTGTTTTATGAATATGTAGTACATAAAGTTAGCCCTGCTTTTCACATTCTTTCTTTTCTTGTCTGCTGACCAACATGTTGAAATCTTCAATTTACAGTTCTCTAGAGTCTCATTTGGTAACAAAAATGTAAGATGAGCTTCTAAAGTTAAATTAAACTTCTCCTGCTATATATTTTTACCTATTTGTAAGACCAACAGAACTGATGCAGTACATTCGATGTCTGAATGATATATTGGAGAACTCAAAATATTCAGTAACTTAAAGTACACCTTTTCATTTGTTGCTTTTGTTGCTGTGCTACTCTTCTATGGCCTCATAGCCTTGGAATTTTTTAAGCGTAACCATATAGGGATGATATCCAGAGTATTAAGCTACACATAGGTAAGTAACGGAGTGTATACAGAGATATGTGAGAGTGCCTCTAACGTGCTATAATATGTATATGGAACATTGATGTAAGTCTTGTATGTTGTGTTTCCTTAGGTCTTGATAGACCTTTTGTCTTATGATCACTGGGGAGCAAATACCATTAATCTTCAAGTGCTCATTTGCCATGGCTACACTTTATTCTTACACAACACAATTTGGATGGGAACAGAGAATTCCTTTACAGTGGTTTTGTTCCCTTGGGTTTGATCCTTCTTTTACTGATGTTTATAGCAAACTGTCCTTGACCATGTCAACAGAGGCCAAGTGGAGTGATGAAGTACTGGAGTTTTGTTGCGTAGGGCTGGTGGGTTGTCGAGTATGCATTGCAGTCCTTTGGAAACCACAGAGCCACCTCTGTCTACAGCACTAGTCTTAATTTGTCATTATCCTTTTAGATGTTACAGAAAAGCAGCTTCTGTTTTTTGGCAGGAAACACTCCCCCACACCCACTTTAGACTCCTTCTCTTTGCCTTCTCTCATGTGAGCAAAAACTTTGTAAAGAAAGCAGCTTTGTCTGGGCCAGGAACAGAGACAGCTGATATTCAGCTAGTTATTTTGATTGCCTGGCTGGTAGGGGTTGGGGGAACAGATAATGTCAAGATTTCCTCTGCATTCCAGATCTGTTTTCCTCCTATGGTTAGCAGGCGGCGAGTGTGACTTTTCCCACTCAGCTTTTCCCACAGTCAGTAAGACTTATCTAACAACGGAGTTAGTGTCAACTGTCCAAAACTAACTAGGAGATATCTTCCTTTCACCACTCCTGTGCTGTTATTGCTTATCAATGTCACTCTCCAGCTTAAATGACTGGTTAATTTACAGACATACTGAGACAAATTCACTTCTGTTGCAGCTCCATTGAGTTCAGTGGAGTTACACTGGGAACGAGTTTGGCCATAGGTGTCTGAAAAGTACAAGTGGTAGGAATGTGATACTAACAGAAGCAAGAGCAGTGCAACAGTCAAAACAAAAAGAAAGCCCTGAGCTTTGGCAGGATTCCCATTTTAGATTTCTGGAGTGTGATTCAGCAAGGTGTTCATGTTTTACATCTGGTGCTGCAAGAGAAAAGTTGTTATTCAAGAGCAAAACAATTCCAGTGTCTCCACATCAAAATGTAGCCCATGTTAAAAAAGCAACAAAAGGAGAAATAAGCCATAGGATTTCAGAACACAAATTCTCTTGAAAATCACAAGGACCATGCATTTAAATCTGTTAGAGAGCTTAAAAGACTGGGGTGACTGAAAAATACTCAACCTGAGATTTTCAAATGAGCCTACAATGATTAAGCACTGAAGTCCCATTAAAATTCCTCAGAAACAGGAAATGTGAGATGGAATTGATACCTCCAGCTTTACCTACAGTCTGAGGTGGCTCTCTAAGCATGTCTTCTGTCAATGAAGGGAGAGAGACATTTTCAGAGTGTAACATCTTCAGCTGGAGCAAGTCTCCCTTCACAATTCTCCTGTAGCACCTCTTCTAGGCAGCTGGTTTGGGGTGTAACGAGTCACCCCCTGAAGGACATCCCTCTCCCTCCTGGCTCCTCACTTCCCTCAGTTCTCTTTTAACAATGGGTGCCTAAAATTCAAGGAATAGGACTTATTGCTTTTGAAAACCTCTTAGCATTTCTGACTTGCAGATTAAGATAAAATGTAAGGATTACAATAAAAAGTGTAAAACCAAGCATTTTAAAGTTATGCTTAACTCAGTTAATTCAGTTAACCTGCACTAGTGGTGCAAACAGCCAACAGTGTATCCAGAACACTTTGTTTATTGTTCTGCACACTTCTCTACACCATGCACATATCCTACCTACTGTTTTTGTCTCTTATAGTCTTCTGGACTCTATCTCTGTTCATTTTCTCTCAATTTCCTTCTTTGCAAAATTGAGTTTTAGTCTTCCTCTTTACCGTTTCCTTTCACTATGCAGTTTCCTCTTAAATGCACTGTCACATCAGTCTGGTTACTCTTCTGCTCACGATGCCTTACAGTGGTCTTTTTTCTTTCCTTCCTTCTGCGTCTCCTGTTGCCTTCACCCCATACCTCTATGTTCCCTGAAGCGTTTTAATCCTGTTTAGTTCTCAGTGAAATGGGCAAATGGCTCAGCAAGCTCTCTAAAGCATGCATAAAACTCCCCTTCTACCTTTGCCATCAAAACAATTTCTTGCTTTTCCTTCTGCTCTCATAATCTGTCATGACATCACCCATGGGTTATATCTTCCTTGACTGGTTGAGGATTAGCCAGCTTTCTGGGTAGGAACAAGTAAGGTTTAAAAACTGAGGACCAAAAGCTGAAATTCTAGATTCCTGTTTACTCCTTTAAATAAATAACTTGATTTTCAGAAAGGGTTTCAGAAGTGGCTGATGAGTGCTAACCACTTCTGAAAATCAGTCAGTGACTTAGGGTATGAGACTTAGGGAAATAGTTTATAAAATCACTAAATTTTTGTGCCTGGGCAGAGTGTTTCCAGACTTAATGCCCAGGTGTGAGTGCATTGTGGAGTCCTCTTTGCAAATAAGAGAAGAAGCACTGTCAGAAATGGAGCTAAAAGTGGAAGTGTTGGAATACACTCATCAGTTCAGCTGTCCAATACAGCCAGAATGATATCCATATTTAAAGATGGAAAAAAGTCATTGTGGGCAACAAAAATAATTACAGCTTCCCAAATTGATTATCATGTATGTTTCTGAAGAAAACAAAGCAAGCTGTAATTTGCTCAGATGAAAATACAGATGTAGGATTCGGTGTGTCTCTGTACAAGAAAAGAGAAACAGTTTTTGCACAGGAAAATAGGAAGAGATAAAACTTATCTGGGCTTTCCAAACTAATATACCAGAGATCTTCAAAACAGAAAGGAACTAACATGAGAAATGAGTGTGGGAAAGAAATTTTGGTCATAGAACATAAACTTTATAAAAGATCCAGAGACACCCAAATTCAACTTTCCAGTTTTCAGAATGAAGAGAGGCTAATATTAGGTTGCCTAAAAGATTTTTCCTAGGACAAGTATAATTTAAAGCTTCATTATCTTGACAAGTAAGTGAACAGATGGAAAATCTGTAGCAAACTCAGTATTTCCTAGGGTACTAGA
Organism: Pterocles gutturalis; assembly: GCF_000699245.1. Lineage (NCBI taxonomy): Eukaryota > Metazoa > Chordata > Aves > Pterocliformes > Pteroclidae > Pterocles > Pterocles gutturalis. The sequence goes on from NW_010129938.1 coordinate 23,836, forward strand.
GATTAGAAAGATTTCTGAGAACCAAATTCAAATCACCAAAGCAAGGCGATTTGACAGCCTCAAAGCAGATGGGATTTCAGTTTACCTAAGTGTGAGGTAATGCTCAGGAATGATCTGAAGTGTTCACTGATACTGCATACTTAATGAAGCGTTACCAGTTCGGAAAAATACCTAGACAACATTATGGACAGCATAATTAAAACAGCTCAGTGAAAACAGCTGTTCAATTTGCAGCGCTAGCTGTGAAAGCAAATAAAATGCTAATTTATATGAACCATAAAGAACAGCATTGCTATTATTATAATGTCATCATATAAATTCAGGTACTATATCACAGCGACATCCAGCATTGTCAACATAACAAAACTGTCTACAAAAATAAACGTTCAGAGAAGTCAGTGAAGGATGATATGCAGGGGAGATACAATAATTTTACTTAACTAATGAAAAATGTTGCGGCACTAAATTCCTATTCACCTTTAAGTCATAGGTATATCCAGTGAACATGAGATACAGAACATGTAGCACCCTCGTGGGCTGGGAGCTGTTTCCCCAGTTAACAAGGATCATCAAATTATCAAGAAACTGAGGGCTTTATGCTCACATGTTCTTAAGAAGCATGATGAGAGTGAGCAGGGAAAGGGAAGCACCCACACTGGATGAAATTTTTCTGTGAACCATATGGGAATTTTTATAATTACTTCAGCAAGTCAAGAATTTCACCATTAATGTGAGATTGCCACTAGTATTTGCTCTATATTGTGGGGTTTTTTTTACTGAATGATTAGAGCAGTTCTTTTAGGAAGGGAAGCTGTCCCTGGTGATTATTGAGAAGACCTTGAGTTTCATCAATTCTGCATTAAAAGGGTAATTTATAGCTGTACAAAGTAGAGTAAGAGCCTACTGTTACTTTCTCATAGTACGTACAACCCACTTTGCATTTATCCTGCCCAGCTGTAAAAGATGAGCTATAGGACAGGACAAAGGACGATAAATACAAATCTATTTCAGTCCTAAAGGAGGATAATGTTTTCCAGATTAAATTGTGTTCTTTATGAGTTGAATGACAGCAATAAACTACTTTAGATCACTGCAAAACCATTTAGCAACGTTTCAGAGGAGAAACTGAGAATAGCCTCCAATTTGAGGCATAAGAAAACTAAGTTTTGGTTTTCAGATTTGCTTCTTAACACTTTTTTCCCCTTTAGCAGTGACATTCACTAAAATGTTTTTAAGGCTTGAACTGAGAAACTGTATATCTGATAATTTTGGTCAAATTAATATCAAGGATTACTTAGTATAAATATTCTCTGTCAGGTAAATCAACTGATCTTCTGTCTCAAAAACTAACACTGTGTAAGATCTTGCTGAGTTATAATCCCTTTAGCACCTACTCTCCAAACAATTTACATTTTGTAATGTAAATGGTTCAAAAAATTTCCCTGAAATGTAGAACAACTCCAGATAATTACTGCTGAGCAGATTTATGTCAGCACAAAATGATAAAAAGCTGTTGAAGTGAGTCTGCATGACAGTAGTGTAAGTAAACAGTATGAGCAACATCTGTATCTGCAGCACCATAAAGGTGTTCTGACATCGTTCATAGGAAATAATTTCACTAGAAACCATTGCAATGCTGAAAACAAACTTTGGAACCAGCAACACATGCAAGCAAAATAACAACTTATTCTTGTCTTCTTGAACAGTCCTGAATGCATAACTCCTTCATTTGCATGGCACTTGATTGAAGTCAAGGAGAATTGTGTATGTGGAGTCTCAAAAAAATGTCTATTAATAATAATAAGAGGGGGAGTTGGGCCAGCTAGAATAGAATGCAGTGCTCCAAGGGAGTACAAGGGGGAGGCGAAGCCTGCTTTGTTCTTTCTGCAACCAGCTTCTCAAGTAATACCAAATAAAAGAGATGTCGCTTTCTGAAAAGCGAGTGGCATTATCGGTAGAGAGCAGTGACTGTGACCTCTGTCATCATTCTGCTCACATCGCTGTACATAGCAGCAGGTGATGAGGACACACTTCCTCAAGCTCTCTCTGCCTTTGGTATGCTACAGAGCGGTCCCTGCTATTGCCTTTCTTGGGAATTAAGTTGCTTTAACAGGTACTGTTTTCAATCCCAAAAGAGAGAAGAAAAATGTCATAGTAATTTCTAGCCTTCTCTCGTGGTGTTTGATGTTACTGTTTATATAATAGGAATTTAATTTTACTATTAATATTCAGTTCTATGAGAGGAAAATGGGTGTATAGCATAGATTTTTTGCCTCTTGTATGCAGAAGTTGGGAGTCTATCTGGAAGACCACAATAGGTTATGCTTTGCATGGAGGACTATTTCACTTCTCACAGTGGAATTCTATTATACAGACTATAATTATACAGCAGCGCACATCAGTGCCCTCATGAAGTCTGCTGCCTACTATGCAGTGACATCTTACAGCTTACCTCCCTGTGCATAGATGTAGTATCATCCACACAATGACATAACATAGCTTTTTCTCAAAGATACTGAATCTTGAATGAAATGATGCCATTATGTGAACCTCCTCAACATACGTGCAAAAGGCAGAAAGTGTAAGCAAAACTAAGGTGAAGAAGCTACAAATTTGGGGTCACAGCTGGTTTTTAGATTTGCAGTTCACAGCTAAGCTTTTGCCTACCTGATGATATGAAGCCATTACTGAAGCAATATTGGACTTCTGATAACTTTTTTCTCCAAAGCTTTCTGTAAGTGTTTCAAGGGCAGTACTACAGGCCTATTCATGTTTCAACCAAAAAAAGTAAGACTCTCAGCAGCTCACAGTAAACCGTTCTCTATGCAGCTCTAAAAACTGAAACTGCAGTTGTTACTGCTGACTTGTTAATATAACATAGCTTCGACATTTCCTGGTTACTGTAAACACTGAAATGCTTTTGGAGTTAATGGAATACAGGTGCTGCCTGACGCTACCAAAATGTTCTCACAGAAACAGAGACATTTTTGGATAGAAAGAGCAGCAGATCCACCTAGTCCAGCCCCTTCTCCACAGCATGAATATCCTGCTTCGCAGTGGGAATACCCAGAGATGTTAAATGTCATGACATAAGCATTCTTCCTAAGCTTAAGCTCCTTTATACTAGCAGGAACGGCCGTACCACTTAGCCTGCTGGAACAGAGAGTTCTGCAATGCCAAGGCTGGGTGATGGGGTAGGCTTAGGCAGGCTCTGAGCCGGCTGGGAAACCTTCCCAACGGGGCTGTGGGAAATGATGCTTACAATCAAATCGCTACCACCCTTCACTTCGAACAAGACTCAAGAGCCGATTGCCCCTTCTTTACTGTGGATGCAAAAAGAAATTTAAAATCAGCCTTAATGTTTCCAGATCCTTTAGAACTGTTTAGGTTAATAGGGCTTGGCTTGGGCCTCAGCCAAATTTTGATTCTGGTCATTATAATCTGCCTACCTGAAATTCTCTCCCCTATTGCAACTGACCACAACATTCTTTATTTCCTGTCCAAAAATGTTAGTAGCACTGCATTTCAATTCTATTAAATACACAGTTTTAAAATCTGCTAAATAAATTAAAATAGTAGCTATGTGACCAGTGATGAAGGAAACTCTAAAAATTCATGGCTTGTGATATATTGGTACTTGGCAATATGTCACTATCAGTCAGTAGCCTGATTACTAGGCAAGTCTGTGTGCGCATGAGTATTTGTGTGTCTGAAGAAAGTTCTTGCTCTTGTAAGTAAATTGGTTTGGGGAACAATTCTGTTGCATTGTAGTTAAAACCTGTTGTTATCAAGATTGATCATGTTTTCCTGTGTAATCCAAGAGAGATGTCAAAAAAAGAACAAGCTCACAGGACTCTGAACCAATATCCAGATACAGTATGTGCTAAATTTCCACTGACTGCTGCACTGCTTTTCTTACACAAATGTTCCAATTATTTCTACTGTGATGGTAATAACAGTTGGATGTTTGTGAAAAAAAAAAAAAAAATCTTGGTTTAGACAAGGTCCCAATGCAATATTAAGGAAATGAGCACTTTGAGAGCAAAGAAAGATGTAGTTTAGAGTAATATATTTTTTGTCAAGCAACTGAAAAGGAGGGGAAAAATCAGACACCCTAAGCTGGAATGAGAAGAACAGGGGCAATATTCTGTGCTGAGACATTCCTTGTTTCAACATAGCTGCTCACTTTTTCAAGGGCATTAATCACCTCAAAATTTCAAGCTCTGCTCAAGTAAAAAATCGCTATATCTGCACACATAAAATGCATTCCACTTTCCCAGTTGCTTAATCATTGAAGAATTGGCTATTTCTACAGTGACCGGCTTTGCCCAGCCCAAGCTTTCTTATCTGCAACATCCTATATTTTCAAGATGTCCACAGAGCATCTTACGAAAGGAAGTGAAAGTTTATTGGCACTTGGTTTGTTTTGTCCATTCTTCTCCTCTGCTATCTGAGAAATGTACAAGGGCTTTTGTGGCTGCAATTCTTTAGAATTTCAGCTTAAGTACCAGCTTTGTTGTCTGCTGTTCAGTACAAGCACTCTGTTCACTCAGGCAGTAATCCATCCAATGATCCTTTGTGCTAGTTACCTCCCTGTCCCCTTTTTCACCATTCTTACAGAACAGAGCATCCTCCTACCGGTCACACAGGGCCTTCACCTGGAGTTCATCATTCTCCTGTAACAACTTGGGCTGAGTTAAGGATACAAAACTGGAGAATTAGAGGGGTTATTGAAAAATAATCTGCAAGAGCTAGATACACAACTAGGATGTGAGATGGAGAGAAAAGTCCAAGTTAAGGTTGGCCAGAACACGAAAATCCTGCTCCATGGTAAAACCAGGAAAATGGCAGTTATTTTCCAGACAAACCGACATTTTCTCAAATTTTTATTCTGTAAAAAAATGTTTTTTTTTTTTGACAGGAGTTTTCCAGGTGCAAAATCGTGGTTGGAAGAACTTTTATCTCATGTTTACCATCTCATCTTTGTTCTCACTTACCGTGTCTTGATAGACACAATCTGATCTACTTCAGTGCATCCCAAATGCAAATACTCTGGCAGTTCTCTGCTGTCGCTATTCGTTGCAGTTTGTGGAGGCTATTCGTTTGCATCAAGTGGAGGCTACTTGGCTTAAGGGTGAAGACACTTCCCTTCCCTACCTATCATTTGTTCAATATTAAAAGCTTGATTCACACAGTCTGTCTGTACAGGATGCCAACTTTTGTTGTCTATTCATTACGTTTTCAGATACATATTTGTATGCTTTCTCTAAAATTGCCCCTCATGCTTGGGAGCTGGTCCTCTGAATACATAAAGACATCCCATTAACCTCCTTGGGGACCCTCTCTCTAAGTCACTTTGCATCAGTGCCTCCAAGAACTAATTCTGGTGTGCTAGCACCAGTAGTTATGACACTGGCCAGCACTGTTCTATTGTTCTCTTGTACTCCACCCTTCCTACTCAAACTGGCTCTTCTCTCCACTGGTGTCTTATTTTATATTTAGTTTGTAATCTCCTGAGGGCAAAGACTGTACTTTTACTCCATCCAGTTTCTGGTTCTAAGTGCTTTTTGGTAATACAGTTAATAAATAATAGTAATAAAGTACCATCCTCTGTCCCATGAACAGGCGAAAAGCTTGCTTCCCCTCATCCCCTCCATGCCAGTTTTAGCAAGGGAGAGGGAGCACAGTCAAACAGCAGATACTTTGTTAGTGTAGTCTGTATCTGAGCATAGTCAGAGCCTTTTCACAGTGAATACTGTAAGAAGTCCCGTTTATTTCAGCATTAATCACTGTGAACAAAAGCGAAAGAATTTGGCCCCCACTAATGAAAGCCAGCAGTGCTCTGCTGTTGGCAAAGCGTGGAGAGATCCTTTCCCAGAGCTTCAGAAAGCTGAAACGGAGAAGGATGAACAGACAGGCGCCAATCTCTTGATAAACCAGGAAAGAGTAAAACTCCTTTATAATTGGTCCCCATTAAATCTACCTTAAAATGGTGATAATTTGCATATGTAAATAACAAGCATGGAGAGAGTTCCAGGGAACAAGCTGGAACATTTTGTCCTCATTCACAATGATTCTTATTTTTCTCTGTCCAGAATGTTTGTTTGTTTGTTTACTTAGATGTCAAAGAGGACACCTACTCATATGCCTTTGGTACTTTTCACATAACTTCAACCCAGAATTAGTATGCGGTCTGCTATTAGGAAAACAAGCAATGGGAAACCTCACATCTTTTCCTCTCTTCCAGTGGTAACCCAGACTTACAACATCCCACTCAGGACATATACCCTATGATAGAAAACAAATTCCAGAGCTGTAGGACCACAAAGAGATAAAGATCATTGCCAAAGTTATAAATATTACTTGATGTATTTATATTTGGCTGTCTGTGTTACTATTTGAAGCTACAAAAGCACAGCAACACCATTTTGAGTATAATAAACTTCAAGAAGCTTCATTAATTTACAGCCAGTTCCTGAAGAATTAGATGTATTATAAAATTTAGTATCACACTGGTTAGCATCAAACTGCATCAGTAATCCTGTAGTACTAATTGTTTTTCTTTTGCTTTATTATTGCTTTTTCAGAGTGTAAGGACCTTGCATTTGCTAAACAGCACACAGTAACCAAGGATGTACTCTTCTCACATTTTCCTCTGCAAAGACTTATCCTGATTTGTTCTTCTACAAGCAGACAAATATTGTGAAGTTGTGAAACTAACAAAAAATCCTGACTCGACATAACTAAGGACTAGAGCAAAAAAAAGGAAAGAAGTTATACTTTTATGGTTATCCTTCAGTAGTTTACAAATGGTGAACCAAAATGTAGTCATCTTTCTCTTTGCTGAGGCCTGATTCTCTTCTTACCAGATGCATGGGAGTTTTTACAGTGACTTTATTAGGACTAGATCAGGATGCATAACAGAATCTGTAACAAATTAAAAACACACTGCTAATTAGAGGTCAGATTATTATGTAGTATAAATTAACTTGGTGTTTAATTACCATGGTAATTGTGAGGAACTATAAATTGATACATATATAATTAGAACATCAGACTTATGTGCCACAATGGCTTAGATTTTTTTTTTTTTATTTAGCTTAGATTTTTCCACAACATTTTGCATACTTGCAGGATTTTAAGAGAGACCAATACCACTTTCGTTCCTGCCAATATTCTCTTATCAATGAGAAGAGACAAATATCATAGTTCAGCTTCTTTTAAGGCAACTGGGAATTTCCTCCTTTCTGTTCATCATATACAGTGTTTTTATTGCAATTACACCGAATGGAACCCTTTTGGCATGACTAGTATCAAGCAGGAAAACTGCTGTTTTCTGTGTTTTCCTTTTCTTTCCCCCAGAAAAGTTATCTGTCTTGTTCAGAATGTCGAAATGTTTCAAGCTGCAGACAAGAGCACTGATCAGTTGGTTAGTTATGCACTTAACCAACAGATGAAAATGTGTGGAGGGAGGGCAGAACTTTACCTCTTAATCATGCTTTCTGCCATCCTAAAAGGAAGGGAAACATCACTGACCTATGAGTGATCCCTAACACATACCTTTCTTCAAGCAGGTTGTGTAGAACAGCTCTTATGGATACTAGTAGGTGTACTACATCAAAAATACTTGCATTGGTAACTTGACTTCTAAACAGCTGACTATGATTAAAGACATAAAAAAGGAATGGGCTGGGTTCTGCACAGATATTTTCCCATTACTCAGTAGCACTGGTTTTCTTTGGGTAGAAAAGTACCGTAACTGATCTTGCTGCTGGGTTGTTTTCCGCAATAAAGGCAAGTACCTGAAATTAGTAATTGTCAGTGTCTGCCACAGAGTTTGGTCTAGACTTGCCAGTTCTATTCTGCTGCTGATTATGAAATACGGCCGTACCACTGGAGTGTATCTTAGTAACCTGCGGTGAGATAACATGGTACTAGCAATTGCTCGTATCTCATTGCTAATTACTTGCTTTTAGTAAACCTGTAAGCCCAGGAACATTTTTTATGAAGTAACATCTTCAAAAATTATATGGAAGGGAAGAGAATATATTTTGTTGTATTACTACATTCTTGCCATCACAGAAAGCAAGTGAAGAAAGGGAGATCTATCTTCCAGACAGGCTGGACATGGTAAAAGACACATAGGAGTGTGGCTGCTGCTGTTGAAGGTTACAGGACTGGCTGACACAGACTAGTGTTTGGGTGTAGTGACACAGCAGCATGATACAAAACCTTCAAAACTGATGTTATTATTTCACTCTAGACTGTGTCACAGCTGATATTTATACGGTGGTTGAGTACAAAGTCAGAAATTAGTTGCTCATCTCCACCTGCTTCCTAGCTGATAGGAGGCCATGGCAGAAAACAAGAATCATAAATCTTATGAACCAGTAATGGCTGTGTTGGTGGGGAATTAAATAAAGTGAGGCAGAGGTCAGAGACAGATTTATGGGGCAGAGGATCTGATTGTAGGAACTGTATTTCTCTCTTCTCCCATTAACATCAGCATGTGTTTGTTCTGAATCATGGGTTGTGGGAGTATTTATATAGTTATGCTGTCCCCCTTCCAGATCTTGGATGCGTCTGTCACTGGAAGGCATCCCTTTTCTCATAAGAGTTTGTCCAGTCAGTTAGAGGACGCTGTAGCTGGAATTGCAGGAGGAGGAGCAACATACACCACCTTCACAAGTTCTGGGCAAGCACATCGTCTCTACTATATCAGCTAAAGTAGAGTAACTTAAGATGAACCTTTTAAGAACAGGGACAATGGAATACAAATTCACATCAGAGAGTAAGCAGAAGACATCATTAAAACTGAGTGGTAACATGGAATGCATCTGTTTGCTTTTAGCTTCTGTGGGTATTGCTGGCATTGCAGCTACAGTTTTAATTTAAACAAGACAGGAATATTGATAATGGTTTAACATGACTCCTTTACCAGGGCATTCAGCTGTTACAGTGCATGGCGCTCACTTTCAGGAACATCAGCCTCTTCATTGCACATCACAAATACTCTGCAAAAAGACTAACCAATAAATAATGGTTTGTGACTAAATGAAATGAAGCCCCTGTTGCCCTCTTCAGCTGCCAGATTCTTTTGCAGACTGTCATGCTGGGAACCATCCACTGCATGTGTGGCCAGGACAGGGAAGGGACCAGGGTTACAACAGTATTTCCCAGATCCTGGTGGAAGCAGAGACCCAGAAGTGGTTTCCTAAATGTTATAAGTACACTGATGTTGCTCTCTGGCTTGTCTAGGGATGGATGAATCAGGATTCATTTTAGTCTGTAGATGTGTAAAAAGTGGCGTCCAGGGTTTTAATTTTGAAACCTTTTAGGAGTGTAAGGGCTTTTAAGAGAAGAGCAGATGATGCAGGGAGGTGGAAGGAGTGAAGTGGGGGGAAGGAGGTGGGAGATAACTGGGTGGAACACAGAGAAAGCGGGAAAGAAGCAGGAGAGGCTGTGTTGCGAGGACTGTGGCTTGAGCTCAGGTGTCGAGTTGATAAAGAGACCTCGGGGAAAAAAAAAACTATTTTCTTTTGGCAAAAGTCGCGGCGTGTGTGAAGCACCTACTGCAGCTTCCCGAGAAAAAGGGGCAGCCCGCTGCCAGCCAGGTTTCCTGTCCCCTCCGGCTGGTGCCCTGGCCTCGGAGCGGCGGGTGCCGGCT
>NW_010129939.1:0-1498 GCF_000699245.1 Pterocles gutturalis
CACCAGGGCCAGACAGGCTACCCCTTCATTGATGCCATCATGACGCAGCTGCGCAGCGAGGGCTGGATCCACCACCTCGCTCGGCACGCCGTCGCCTGCTTCCTCACCCGCGGGGACCTCTGGGTGTCCTGGGAGGAAGGGCTGAAGGTCAGGAAACACCCCCCCAACATCTACTGGCACCCTCCAGGCTCTTGGGGACCCCCACACCACCACAGTGTCCCACAGGTCTTTGAGGAGCTCCTGCTAGACGCAGACTGGTCCCTCAACGCCGGCAACTGGCTGTGGATTTCAGGCAGTGCCCACCGGTATTTCCGCATCTACTCGCCCATCGCTTTCGGAAAGAAGACAGACCAAGATGGGGCGTACATTCGGTAGGCGCGAAACCCAAAGCCACGTGAAATGGGGGGTGGCCTCTCTAGTGGCTTTGACCCCTCGCCGTAGGAAATACCTTCCTGTCCTCAAGGATTTCCCCACCGAGTACATCTACGAGCCCTGGAAGGCACCACGGGCTGTGCAGGAGCGGGCAGGCTGTCTGGTGGGCACCCACTACCCCCGGCCCATCGTGGAACACAGCACGGCAAGCAAGAGGAACCTGGAGCGCATGAAGGCAGCCTACGCCCGAAAAGGCAACGAATCCACTAAAAAGCACCATACTCCCCCCACAGCCTTGCTATCACCCCAGCTGCCTCCAGGCACCAAGCAGGAGCCACCAGCCAGCCCCTCAGTGGCCAAATTGCAAAGGAAAAAGCCTGAGGACGAGCAGCGCTGAGCCCCATCGTGACCCCAAGGCAGCCAGTTACACTGAGGCACCGCTTGTCCTATTTTGACCCATTTTGCTCAACAGCTTCGCATTAATCCCTTATCCCTCTCTCACCCTAGGACTGCCAGCTTTGCTGCTGCTGCCACCACCTGAAAAATCAACTCCCCACCCAAAAACATACCCCAAAGGAGGGCGAGTCACCCGTCTGCCTGAGTCAGCCCCATCTAGAAACCCCTGGAGCTGCCAGACCATGCCTCAGAGGCAAACATCACAAACCCCAGCTGTGGGGCAACACCCCACAGATCAACCTCCACCCTTGCCTTAGCTATAACATAACCATTATTAAAGGGAACGCAGTTATTAAACAAGTGCAGCTTGATCCACACCATGCCTGGACCCACCAGCAGCAGCACCATGTCGAAATCCCCTCCAGCAGGAACTTGCTTTGGCTATGGTACCACCGGGCGGGTCACCACAGGGAAACCTGGGGCTGACTCAAGAGGAAACAGGCTGAGGATAGGGCAAGTGGAAGGTAGGGTCAAAGCCAGCCCCTGGAAAGGTATTAACGTGAGAAAATAAGGCTATTTTTGTCTCCCGGTACACCTGCCATCCACACGCTTTATTTATGGCGCCAATACAGCACAACACGTAGCTACCTTGAGAGCCAGAGAACAGCTTCTCTTCCTGACAAGCGCTGGATCCACCCCAGCTCCTTCACACAGATGCCTCAAAGCGTCA
>NW_010129940.1:0-4416 GCF_000699245.1 Pterocles gutturalis
CCCGAGCCAAGGGCTAACCCACCACAACCGACTATCACATGCGCTTCCTATAACCAACCCCTCTGCGTGCACAGAGGAGACTTGTCTGAAGAGTCTCCAGCAACACTGCTTTCTCCCATAAGAGGGAGGCCAAGAACATTTAGTGCCTTTAAGTATAATTTGAGCTACTTGAAAATTCATTTCTCAATATCAGATAAAACATTTTCCCTCCTTATGCCTCTCCAGAGTCTGTTACTTAGCCCATAGAAACACGAGCTGATCTTTGGTTTGGCAACGTTGCCTCTCAAGGACAGAGGCGTTCAAACCACAGTGCTGCAGCCAGGTTGTGACACTGGGAGAGCCAGGCTGTTTCCCAAGAATCATAGACTGGCCTGGGTTGAAAAGGACCTTGAGGATCATCTAGTTTCAACCCCGCTGCTGTGGTCAGGGATGCCAACCACTAGAGCAGCCTGCCCAGGGCCCCAAGAGCCTGTACCAGAAATGTTACTGGAACATTGCCACAGTCACCCATCCCAGTGACCCACTCCATAATAGCACTCATCCTTGTGGAGACCGATGACGCTGCCATGAATGATCACAGATTGGTTCTGATTGGGTCGGAACTGGTTAAAGAGGCTCCAGGTGGGCAGGTGAAGGGCTCGGGGGCTTTGGTGCGTTCCTGGCCCCAGGACCCTGACTGCAACTCAAATAGGGACATCTGGAGACAAACGCACGGCTACACAGTTGGTATCACCAAGAGGGCTTTGGCTTTAGTTGCCTTAACTGGTGGATCAGGTGCCATGAGAAGGGAAGGATGGATCCCACCTTACTGAAAAGGGCAGGAGCCCCACGTTCACTGAGTCACCAACGTCAGGGGATAAGTGTCTACAGTAACAGATTGACTTTCTTCTTGTCCTTATTATAATCCTATATTAACAACCTTCTTCCCGCATCATTAGTTTTACAGAACTCACACAAATTGATTATGTTTATGCTTTGTCAGCTGCTTTCTTTAATCCTAATTCAAAGTCTCAATTTCTCAATTCCCAGAAAAAATTCTGGAACAACTCATTAAACAAGGCACTTGTATGCACCTAGAGTACAGCACGGGGATGGACAGCAGCCACTGTGAACTCACCAGGAACCAATGCTGACAAACCCGTCTGATGTCCTGCTCTGGCACCATTTTTTAGGCATAAAGTGAAAAGTAGCGGATGTCATACATGTTGACTTTAGGAAGGTTTTTAACCCTGGCTGACCTGACCATCTCTTAAGAAGATATGACTACATGGTGGATGCAAAAATTGTGCCTCAAGTGCTAATTACCCGTGGGTGTCAAAATGGAAGGACATACCGATGGGATTTTTGCAGGGGTCCATCCTGATGCCAGGCTCTTTTAGTGACTTTCCATTAACAGCCTGGCTGTTACCACCCATGAGTGCCTTATTAAATCTGCTAATTACTCCAGGCTGTCAAGGGCAGCACAGATAACGCCATTCAGCACTGGACGGACCAATGGGCTGAAACCTATAGAGCAAAATTCAACAGGTACAACTCGGAGCATTACCTTTATGAACAGTGAGCAACACAAATACCCGTGAGGGATGCAGTTTTTCAAAAAAAGAGTCCAAGGTGTAATGGAGAGCAAACCGAACACCAGCAATGGAAAAGGCAAACACCACCCTGGAACATCCAAGCCAGGAGTGTAGCCTCCAAGGCAAACTGGAGCAGTGTGTCCAGCCAGGGACACTGTACTCCAAAAAAAAAGGCAGATCAAGAAAAAAAAAGTCGAGGGAGGTCAGTGAGGATGGTAGGAGGCACAGAAAACCTGAAAAAATGCTGAAAGAATCCAATCAATGTAGTCTGTACAAGAGAAGCAGGAGTGAGGAGGGGAAGGGAAACATTAGAGCCATCAGGGGCTTAAGAGGGTTACAGCAAACAGGACAGGAGAAAAAGGACTTTAGCTCAGACAAAAAAGCTTATGTTACGCTTCCAGATAATGTCAGGATGGAAGTGTGTGAGAACAGATTGCTGGGGGGTGGCACAGTCTCCTTCTCTGGAGGTCTTTAAGAGCAGGTTTCACAAACATCTGTCAGGACAGGTATTGATGCTCCCAGGTTTGTGAGGAGCTGGGGAAGGATAAACACTATGATTTTACCTAATTGTAAGTAAACCACATGCAGGTGGCACAGAGTAGAGGTGGAGCCAGCTGTCAGCTTCTGCTAGTGTTTGCCAGCAGTCACTGGGTTTCTGTGTCACAGTCTGCAAGATGCCAGCTCTGAACCTGCACTCTTGGTTCAGGCAGAAGAGAAGGCTTAAGAAAGAGAGCAAAGAGGAAGGGAAGTTGTGGAACTGGGAGGGGGAACATCTTTTGTGTTGGGACCTGGACTGCACTGCCCTCCTCAGGAGTTTAACTTTCAGCATTTAAGGACAATTTTCTGGTAAGAGCAAATGATTTAATAAGCATCAGGTGGCTTTGGAGCACTTTGAAATAAAGCTGGATAAAGCCTGGGGGAGGGTGGTATGTAGAGGAGTGACTCTCTGCTCTTTCCCTTGGGAGCTGTTTTTAGCCAAAGCTTTGACTTTGGACGCCTCCTAAGCTGTTACAGCTGGGTTGCTGCTGTGCCTGGTGCTGTCCTGGGGCCATCAGCCAACCCCTGACCCGGGGACGTGACTTCACCTCAGCCTTGCCTCATTGCAGTAGACTTGTCTGGGGTTTAGGCTGAGTGCGGTGACTGCCAGGGGACCTGCCCTGCTCACCTTGCTCAGGTCTGGGCTCTTGCTGCTGAGGCCACTGCCCATCCACTGCATTATGCTCCACTCCTGTGACTCTTTACCTGCAGAGCATCTCTCCTTGGTGTTCCCTGGCATCAGGTAGATGAAGATACAGGGTTGGGATCTCGCTTTGGGCTAGGCAGTGAGGTATCCTGTACGGCAGGAAAGGATAAGGGCACACCTTCACCTGGATGTGCGCACTGGTGCTGCTGCTGCATACTGTGGGGTCTGTGGTCTTTGTCACAGGCTCCTCCAGGCGCTGATGCTGATGGTTACCACTAGTGGTGACCAAACTAATCAGCTTTGGGAAGGGCTTTTCTTGGGGGAAGCTTTGGGTGCGAGTGCTTCCTGCTCCTCTCTAACCAAAGCGGTGGAGGGCACAGACTGTGTGAAGCAATGTCCCCAGGGAGAGCAGAGTCCAGGGTGGGACAGTGTAGGGTAGCAGCCCAAGTTCAAGTGCTGCAAACAGGTGAGGAGGTGATGGTGTTGCCCAAGGCAAAGGGGAGCTGCATCCCTGACAGGGAGGAAGGTGGCTTTGCTGGACCAGCAGGAGTTGGGATGACAGAGTAGAAAGAAGGAGATGGTCAGGACCAGCTCTACCCCCTTCTCTCACCTCCTGACAAAGGTGAGTTCTGCAGAGCTTGAGGTATTCACTGGAGAACAGGGTTTGAGCAGAAGGCTGGTCTCCTTCTGTGCCCCAGGGACTACTTTGGTGAGTCTTGGCCCATCTTCTTGACCCTGCATGCAGCTGAGCAGGGAAACCAGAAGACGCTGGGATAGGAAAAGATGCTTTCCCAAGCTCAAAACACAAGAGGAAAGAAAAATCTTGGTCTTAATATAAGGTGAGATAAATAAACATGAGCTGAGCTGGGAGAGAAAGAAGAAAACGCAGGTGAGAAGAGGAGGCAGTTCCTGCCCCAACCTCCTTCCTCCATTGCTTTTGCACTTGCACACAGGATAATGGTTGGCAGCTTCTGGAGGGACATCCAGTGCATGTCCAGGACTAGAGGTGTTTGCTCGATCACCACCTTCATGAGAAGCACAGGGAAGCCTGGGCAACACAGGAGCAGGGAAAGAGGCTGTCCAGCACTCGGGTGACCAGCTCTTTCATCAGCGGATCTCGGTTCCTAACGCAGGTCAGTATTATTCCTGTTATGCAAATGAGGAAACAAGGACTCTTGCGGGTGAAGGAACTTGCCCAAGTCATGCAGTGGGCTTGAGAGAGAGCCCACGTCTCTGGGAGACCCATTTCAATGCTCTGATTTCTGGCACGTGCTGTCTCTACAACTAAGCCTGTAAGTTCACTGGAGTTAAGAGGTAGAATCGGAAACAATGTGCTGGAATGAACAGCACTGGCTAAGGGAGGAGAGAAAATGTAGAGGAGACTGATGGTGGCAGAAAAGGCATGATGCCCTGGGCATCACGGAAAACCCAGGAGGGATTTCTGCTCTGTGGTGGCTAGGGAAGAGGTCTCGGGGAAGACATGAGGAGTTTGCAAGGAGCTGCTTCTGTGGGACAAAAAGTCATGGGTGAAGATGAGAAATCCGTTAGAACTGCTCGGAGCAACTGCCAGCCCTCCAGGGGCCTCCCCCAGCACAAGGAAGGGAGACAGAGGAGAGCAGATGGCCGGGCACCCCCAGCCGAGGGGGCTGCCCGGGCAAA
>NW_010129941.1:0-237 GCF_000699245.1 Pterocles gutturalis
GGCAGCACAGCCCGGCGCAGGTGTCTTTCCGTGTCCAGGGACCCCTCCGAGCATCCCCCCAGAGCAGGGACTCTCCTGGGACGTCGGTCCCACTTCACATCGGTCCTCACTAAACACGGTCATACCAGCTCCGTCGTTGTGCAAACCAACAACCAACCTTCCCTGTACATTTCCCGACTCACCTTTCCAGCCACAAGTTGCAGGAGCAATTTCTTCCAAAAACTGGTTAAAAATCAA